>NC_061117.1:91099044-91363312 GCF_002878395.1 Capsicum annuum | reverse complement strand
TCCAGATCACCAATGTTCAAGATGTAATGGAGAAGATAACATTATTCCAGAAGTACATCTAGAATAAAAGAAGACAAAATGCCAGCTGAAAAGATAAGATAAAGAGCAATAATGGAGATATAGCAGATACGATAACATCAATGGAAGACAAGATATTCGATTATTTATGAAGCATTGTATAGATTTTTACGTAGAATTGTTAAGATTGTAAATTATGTAGACTTATAGACTTGGACTTTTTTTCTTTAGCCTTTAAAGGCTATGTATAGGCTTTTTAGGTTTAGGTAACCTTTAGTAGCCTTTTTGACTTATAGGATAGCATTTAAAAAACGTGTAAAGATGCTTGTAAAAATTTTTTCGTTCATAAAGGAATGCAACTGAAGGCATTGCAAAGCAAGCCTCATGCGTTGAAGAAAATACTCTCTCCATTCCACAACAAATATTTTACTCAGTTAATCAAAAAACAGACATATTTCAATGGAAAAAGCTATGGAGGAACAAACTTCAGAAATATCAAAACTACCCGAACAGGTATATTTATTTATGATTATGAATAGCTAAATTCATAATTCCCAACAAGCATGATATGATAAAATGAATTCATATTAGTTACTTTATAGTAGAATTATTCGAAGAATAATATGTTAAGAAGTTTATTAACAAAGTGAAAACGGAGAAAAATCCCTAAGAACTATGTCATCCTAAAGGTGAAACCAATGAGGCAAGAAGCCGTGGCGGGGAGTAACCAGAGTAGAGGCGCTGTTTAAGGGAAAAAGTATCCGGATTATCATGTTAATAGTGACCGAAGAACATATTATTTAAGAATAATCTAGTATATAGTAATCTAAGGTGACCATATTTTGTTATATACATGATTAAAGGGAATATTTTGAAAAAAGCAATTTTATGAAAATGAATAATTATTTATCTAATGTGATGGTAGATAAATTTAAAATACTTATTTTGTATGCAGTTAAAGATATAAAAGTAGCAGCTATAAGAAAAATAATATTAGAAAAAGTATTTGGTGAATATTACATGACTAGAGTAAATTATATACCATACCTACCTAACTACTCTTACAAATTCTTACCATGACAAATTACATAAAATTTTTAGGAAAAAATATGAGAAACATACAGATACTAGAAAAACAGATGAAAATAAATATAGACAAATACATGGAAAATAAAGATATAAAATATATAGAATTTCTTAATATGCAAAAATTACTAAGACTAAAACAAACAACTATAAAATATTATAATAAAATCAATTTTAAAAGATAGATCACCTAGATTATCTTAAAGTTTTAATCTTATATATACTTAAAGATATAGAAATAATAGATATTAAGAAAATAATATTAGAAAAAGCAATGGACTATGAAATTGAAACCATAAATTGGTCAGAACAGTTATACGAAGAAATTTATCTAGAAGGATATTATACAGATTAAGAGATGTTAGAATATATTAGAAAAACTAGAGAAAGTCAAGATAATCTAAATAATGAAATTAATTATAGAAACCAAATTAGGAAAATAATGGAAAATCTAAAAGAAAAATTAATATGGATAGAAGAAACATTAGAAAATTTAGAAAAAAGTACATGTGATAGTTTATATAATTTAAAAAACTCACTACGAGAAGAACAACACAAGATAATAAATAACATTAAAATTCTAGAATTAGATATACATTACAGTACAGTTAGAATAAATTATTATACAGAAATTTGTAACTCTGCAATTACTACAGGATAAAATAATAAACCAAACAAATTAATGAATACATCTTACGAAGATTTGAATTTTGGTTTTGCAAGTATTATGTTTGGACATAGTAAACTTGTATACTTGAAATGACTTGTTACTCCCACGGGCTTGGGGCCTTATGCTGTCAAAACTTTTCTTTTTCCAGTATCTTGGCCTAGTATTTTATGGCATATATCAAATATCGGCCAAAAGAAAATGGCAAAGGTACTTGGTATGATTAAGAAATTGGAAATAACTCGAAATGATAGTCAATTTCATTCAACGACCTTTACTTTTTATTTTTCCATTAGAAAAATAATACTAGTACTCACCTCGTAGCAATACTAGATATCGAGGGGGCTTGTGCGGCCTAATATATGTTATTTTTTATTTTAATTTATGTGGTACAAATAAAATTTGGATAATTAATTATATTTTTAACGTGTTTTTGGATATTTTAAATTGTTAATTATTGTAATTTATAATACTTTTTATATAATTTTTAAATAATATATGTTATTTTTCTTATCCAAACTTTGGGGCGCTGATAGGTAATTATCTTTTTAAAATAATTTAAGTTTTTAATTATTGAGATTTATAATACCTTTCTTCTATTTCAATTTATGTGCCACTGATATAATTTCAAGAGTCAGTTAAATATTTTATATCTTTTAAATTTTTTAATTTGTTAATTATTGCGATTTATAATATTTTTTAGGTATTTTTTGAAACATATAATAGATTAAAAAAATAAGACAAAGAAAATAAAATAGAAGAAAAAAATGAAGGCATGCGAAAGGATCAATGTAGTTGTGCCAAAGCAGGTAGGTTGACCTTTAAATCTTTTAGCTTGTTAATTATTGTGATTGATAGTATTTTTTTTTTCATTTTCTTTTTTGAAATATATAATAAATTAAAAGTTTTTACATATTTTAAACTGTTAATTATTGTAATTTATAATATTTTTAATGTAACTTTCTAATATATACTACTCTCCTTGTCCAAACTTTTGTGACATTGATAATCAATTATATTTTTTAAAATAATTTAATTTTTTAATTACTGTGATTTATAATACTTTTTCTTCTATTCCAATTTAAGTGGCACAATGCTTAGTTGACCATAATAATTAATCAAGGGGTGATATAGTAAATCACGATTAAAGCAGACATGTCTTAAATGACTTATAATAACTAATTAGAAGTGATATAACAAGATTACTATAAAAAATACTTGTAAAAAAAATTTAAGTAGGGCTTATATAAGATGTAAAGTTAATTTTAAATGCTAAGAGTTAATTTATCATTTTATGTTTATTTTACTCATTTTAATTAATATTATCAATATTTAATGCTTAGACGACATATGGTAATTAATTAGGGGTAATATTATAAAATTACGATTGAAGCAGCTGAAACAGACATGTCATAAATGTTTATTCTACTATTTTTATTAAATATTATTAATTTTTTATACATAGATGACTTATAATAATTAAGTAGGAGTGATATAATACAATCACGATTGAAGCAACTCAGGCAGCACAAGCAGAAATATCGACTTGCTGCCTGCTTCAGCATGTTAACTCCCTTTTATTATACTTGCGGCATATTGCGCGTGCTGAGCACTAGGTCAATATTTATATTTTTTTATTTTAATTTATGTGATTCATTTTTCTTTTTGATTTGTTAAAAAAAGAATGTAATTTTTTTATTTTTAGAAATAATTTATTTTTACAATTTTCATTTTATTTTCTTAATGAAATGTTTTATGATCATACAAATAAAAGACTTATTTTATATCACGAATTTCAAAATAACATTTCATTTTTTCTATTTCATGCTTAATCAAATGGTGACACATAAATTGAACAAAAAGTAGAAAAAAATTAATTTAATTTTTTCGTTTACGTATTTTATGCTTGTATCGAATAAAAATTAAAAGTTTGATCATTCAGATCTTAGCTCGTAACTATGTATTTAATTTTTTTGTTTAAATCCAATAAATTTAGATCTCAATAAGTGTAGTACTCTCATACACCCTTTTTGACACAAATATGTTTATTGCAAAATACTTCATCCAATTATTTTTAATTTATCATTATTTTATCCTTGTTCTTAAATTTTATTTATTATCTAATATTTAATGTCTTATAATAACTAATTAGAAATGATATAGTAAAAATACTATAAAAAGAACCTGTGAAAAAAATTAAGTGAGCCCCATATAAGTCATCAAGTTAATTTAACACATCATGAGTTAACTTATCATTTTGTATCATTATAACTTTTTATGAAATATTGTTAATTTTCTAATGTTTAGATGACCAATAATAATTAATTATGGATGATATAATAAAATCACGATAGCGAATGCTCGTCTTAAATGCCTTATAATAACTAATAGAAGTGATGTAGTAAAAATACTCTAAAAAATACTTGTGAAAAAAAATTTAAGTGGGCTCCATATAAGACGTCAAGTTAATTTAAAATATCAAAAGTTAATCTATCACTTTATGTGTATTTTACCTTTTTCGTATTAAATATTATATAGCCCATGATTTCTGGGGTGGGCCTTCATAACACTTAACTTACACGTTAATTTAAATGCAGGGCGGTCTTCGTCAATATATTTATCCAACTTTAGAGTCGGGGTCAAATCCATGAGGAACAATGTGAGTGGAGATCAAATCAATTCGAAATGATAGATACAAGTTAAATTCAAACAAATGGTACAAAAGGATAAAATGGGGGATAGGTTCCTACACTAATATTCTTTTTGGTTTTTTTCTAGTATAAATTCGGGGCTACGAATAATTAGAGTTTTAACAATTATGTACGATCTTGGGATTATGCATTACTAAGGAAGTGATATGCGGGAGTTAGTAATCAACATCAATTTAGTAAATCAAGTATGGGTAGGCTTGGTTATAGATTTTGATGCTAGTCTTTTGATAAAACACCAAACTTTCACCCATTGATTCTTTTGAATACCTAATAGGTGTGTTCAACAATTGGTAACCACAACCTCAATCTAGGCATCCCTATTTCTAGGATGATACCCATGGTATAGCTAACCTCACATTCACCCTTATGTTTAAAATAGTGAAAATTTAGCAAACTACACACATAATTGTCTATCATTGCTTTGGTCTCCACATCCCTCTTTTGAGGATGACATGGATTCCTACACTTCACCCAAAACCTTTCTTTCGAAGATGGCCTTGAACTTTATAAAGCTTGGAGCTTTCACTCATCAAACTCATATGGGTATTTGGGGCTTTCACCCATTAAATCCCAATCAAAATAGCATAGCAATGATAAAAATTATAAACATTAACTACCACATAGATGCTAACAATAAAAGCCCCCACACACTTAAACTCCTATTCACACATAACTCTAAGAGGGAGATTTAGCTAAACATAAGATAAATAAGTATAGATGTACCCATAATCTCCATTTGAAATGAATTGTTGGAGAATTAAGCGAATGCTACTTCAAACTTGGCTCTCCCACAATATAAACAATGAAAGTGAGAAAATCTTCCACTTAGAAAGTCTCCAATGTATTCTTTACCCAAAATTTATACAATATTTTCTTCTCTGAAAAATGGAAGCTAAGGAGTCTAGAGCTAAAACTTAAAAATTGGGGAAGATGGAATATTAATTCTACAGATATGGTTTGAGTTTTTTTATCAAATTTGGGATCAGCCACGTGTATTTCCAATTTTGCCCTTGGGCTGAATATTTCTGCTGAGTCGCGATCGCATCAACTGGGCCACGACTGCGGTTACGCAACCGTGGCTAACTCCCACGACCACATTTAATTGACCTTGGTTGACTGCCGCGATCGCGGTCATCGGACCACGACCACGATACTTGAGGCTCTTCTGTTGCAGGTCTTCAGCTTCAATTTCTTGCTCCCTTTTTGATCATTTTGAGCTTCAATCCACATCTTTTGATCTCCTCAACTCTGTGCCTCAAAAGGTAAAAATTAGTGCATCTAACCATAGATTTTTCTGATTTATCCATTCAAAATGAGGTAATGTACACGAATCATGAGTGCGAATGAGTGGTAAAATCACCACTCATGAACACCCCAACTTAAAATATTTTCTTGTCCTCAAGCATCGTTAACTCTTACCATGAGATACAATCATTTAAGCTCAACCTTATGCCTTAAAGATCACAATGATCTCAACTTTAACCTCAACCATAAGTAGCTCATTGCACATGTGCTAAGCTAGTTTCACTACACCCCTCATCATAAGATGCACTATCAAAATATGCATAAGACTTTAAAGAGCAACTAAGCAACAACAACCAATACTCTAGAGGTGGCTCCCTTTTTACCACAATTAAGCTATACTCCATTTGCTTCATTGCTCGGGAGGTGACAAAATTACCCACCTCATCTTATTCACATGCCATCCTTATAAGAAAGAGAATTCCCACACACCAAACTACCAACTATGTAACAAGGAAATTCAATTACACAAACTCCCTCTCACAAAAGAAATCTTAAAGCAACAAGTGTCATACCATAGGCCCTTATATTCAATCGCCACTACAAAGAAAGTAAATGGTCGGAGGTATCAAAGGACTTTCTAAGCTTGTAATATAGGTTTGGGTTAGGGTAGGATACCATTTAGGAACAACATGGCTACACCCTTCCTTGAACGTCTATATCACCCTTTATAATTCTACCTTTTTCGACTAAGGGCCGCTCATCTTTGTTTTTTTTTTTCTTATGCCTACAATTCGCTTCCTTTGTTCACCACTTTTCTTTCATTTCTTTTTCTTGCAACTTATGAGCAACTTATTCCTTTGTTGGATTTTTTTTCTAAATATTTGTTTTCAACACGTAGGCACATTGGGCATTTTACTAATACTTCGTGGTTCCAAACTTCCTTCCATTACTTTTACCACCCCCAACTAAGGCTTTAAGCCTCAAGTTGTATTTTCAAGTTCAAGAAGGGTATAGTTCAAAATATTGATAAAAAGAATGGAATATGGCTAGTAATGAGTTTGCCAAAGAAAGGTCCAAAGGCTCAAAGTGGGTAAAAAGGGATTATATTAATGCTTGGGTAGGCTTTTTAGGCTAGAGTGGGCTTCCAAAATCACAAAGGTGGCCTAAGATCATTTCTCCAACCAAATACAATCAACATCAACTTTGAATGACTAAAGGGTAAGTTCTAGATGACACAAGTGTACAAGAGATGAATACCAAAGTCTCACCATACATGACATGCTAATTTCGCCAAGTGGGCTCACATGTACCTCCCGCGAGAGACAAAAGTGGAGTATTTATCACTATTTACAATTCAATAATTTGCGGGGCCTTAAAAAAAGAAAAAGAATTTGTTGCAACATTGCTCACATCTATGCCCTTGATTTTTCAAAAATTTTAGATGGAGGGAGTTTCTTGTTTTGCAATAGCACTATGCATAATTTGCTAAACTATGGATACAACCAAAGCCTTAGTCTCATATCTTGGCTCAAAATGGGCTAACTACCCATATGGCTACTCAGACTTCGCCAATAGTGTACAAAGTGACCCCCACTTTTACAAAATAAAATGCCACAAGTACTCAAACTTCCCTTGTATTACCGACACTTATGCTATAGGTACTCAAAATTTCTCCTCACCTATGTCTCAAAACTCAAATGCAACACTAGTTATGCATTACTAAAATCCACAATAAAATCTAAAGTACTAAAAGGAAAACTAATAACTAAGAGAAAAACATGATAATCCATAAAAGCGTGGGCCCCATTCGAGTACCCAAAACATAAATTAAAACAGTATCCAGAACATCATCCTAAAAACAATCATCAACAAAGTACATATCTGGGGTGTAACACCCCAATTTTCAGAACCAAAATGCTACATGGTGCTTATGACCCTGAAGGACCACAAACTAACCCATGACTGATATCTGTACTTGTATACCGCATAAAAGACTAAAAAATGTGGAAACATGAACTAAAACACCATAAGGTTCAAATTGGATAAACATCTGATAAGAACAATGTCTAAAAATGGTATAACAATACAAAAATAACTGAGATAACTGTCTGAACATACTATAGTCTGAAAGCCTCTAAACTGTCTGGATAAGGATTTGATGGGACATATCCCCAACTAACTCCAACTATTAAAATAAACTGAAAACTGCAATAGCAATGAAATCATCGTGTCCTCGAAATATGAGGACTTACTTCTACTCTGACTATTGATACTAGGATCTACTACTAATCTGGAGCTCGTGCCTCTAAACCTATGGTGTAACATAAGAGAAAGCACCATAGCGCAAATACGTCAGTACGACTAAATGTACTGAGTATATGAGTGAGTTAGGCTAAATGTAAAGGGTTATATGCATGAATAATGCTGACTGATATGAACATGAGAATACATACATAATTGAGAAACTATAACTGAAATCGTGATGATACTGACTACTGAGTCTAAATACTGACATCATGACTTTACTGACAATCACTAATAAGTGAGGAACGAATACTGTATTACTAAATACTGATGGACTAGAGCTATGTTATTGATACATGAATAACTGTGTATGACAGTCCTGATTATAAAAGACTGGTCTGGTCGACTGTATCTGACAGTTTAATTATAAAGTATTAATTTGATTGACTGTATCTGGTAGCCATGAATATGAGGAACTGATATGCTTGATCGTATCCGACAGTTATAAAGAAGAGTATTGGTAATATGAGTTCAGAGAACTGGTAATAATAATAACATGAGTAACTGTATCTTACAGTCCTGAATATGGTAGAACTAGATGAGTTTCGTATTGTATCTGAGTTGACTGTATCTGACAGTCTTGATATTTTAAAGAACTATCTGAGTCTATTACTGAAACTGAGACTGAAACTGAGACTGGGGAAAGTAATCATCTAACCGACATACACCGAAACTGAACTGGTAGGGTCCAATCTTTTCCATGATTAGAAGCGTATCAATACCAGCCATGGGTAGAGACAATATGTGAGTAACCCTATTCTATTTTTGGGAGCTCATTTCGTCTGCCCTACTATCAGGTAAACTCAAAAGAGATGCATTAGCCCTATGGGTAGGGGCATCTGAACCTATGCTGTCTACGTAGTTCTGGAATGCAAGGATTGTTTCTAGGAATCTCACCCTCTGACTGTGGTAGGTGAGTCCCCATCCTTGGGTTCATCGGTGCTGAATCCTAGTCCCAACTGAAAGACACTGAATTGATTAGCTGAATTAAACTGATGTTAGTGGGATTGTTTAGCAAAGCTAAACTGAGTTACTGGATTCTGATGACTGACGGAATGTACTGAGTTCTGAGGACTGATTGAGAGTACTAAAGTTACTAAGATTAGCTGTGAATACTGAGGTTGCTGAGGTTACTGAGCACTGAGATTACTGGGTTTTCTTGAGTCACATGACTAACAGATTTCATCATGGCTTGAATGAGAGTATCATGAAAACATGACATGGCTCTAGGCATACAACTATATTTTTTGGGTACAAGTATCCCCAAGACTCGATGGAAAAAAACTGATATACATGACTAACTTGATCGTAAGAATAACATTCACAATTCATAATACCATAAATAGAGGATTTCATACTACACATGGTTATCATATTCTTGAACATGGAAGATACTGCATATAACATGTACATACTTGCATGGTTCTAATTTCATTAACATTCCATAGTACAACAACAATACATGACAGTTTGTATGGAATTCATGTTGAGTCATAAGGGATAGAGCATGGGCTTGTCTTTTAAGTTCTATTTAGCTAAAATACATGACTTCTAGTCTCTTAGGTATTTTATCAAACACCTTGCATGCACCACTTTGGGAATAGGTTTATTCATGAATTCAACCACCCAAATCACCCCAAGTTCATATATTTCAACTAACATGCCATCCTAGTTTCATACAAGCCCATAAAGATTCTATCTTGACATCATTCAACATATAAACAAGATCAAAAATCAAATCAAAACATAAAAAAAAGTCATGGAATATAGTTTAAAATAGGGTTCTTGGACTTCATGGACGAAAGGAGTCCATGAATGAACACACGCATACCTTAGTTCTTGATTTAGTGATGATTGACAGAGAGATTCTTGGAATTTGATGGTAGAATTTGCTTGAACTTGAATCCCCCAATTAAAATCCTAATGTGCTCTTGAGAGGATTTTGATAAAAAAAAGTATGTTTTGGTGAAATAACGACTTAATTCCATGTTTGGGAGCTTATATAGGGGTGGGAAGATGACCAAATACCCCTCTAGATGCGTCTTTTAATTTTTGTAAAAATTTTCGATTTGGACCCCTGGCGCGACGCAGAGACATTGCGTTGCCACTTGTTTATGACTTGAAAACTCACTGCAACACATTGGAATCTTGGAGAGAAACTAGAAATTGACAAACGTTATTTTGGATTATGGCGCGACGCGCCACTGACTGAAATGACACTACTGAAACTTTAAATCACCATAAATTCTTCACCGGGTGTCCGTTTTAGGCAAATTTGGTATCGACAAAAAGCTTATTCAATTTTATACAATTTGAAGGGGAAAAATATTCTAAAATACCACCTATAAACCAAGTTATGCTTATTCAAAGATGACCTATGTGAAATCACACACGAAAACTTGGCGGATTCAAAAGTTCTTAGCTTGGCTTACTCTAAGTGACTCTTATGAACATGCTTAACACATCATAAGCTATATTATCACTAGGATACTCATCCTAATTCATGTACTCAAATATGAATCACAGGATAGGAGGTTTCATGCGTAGGAATAATGGTTTATTTTCTAGCTTAGAAATATACGGGGTATTACAATATCTCCCCCTTGGGAATATTCATCCTCGAATGAGACTGAGTATGATGGGAGAAACGATAAACTGAAGTACGTGCAAGACATAAACTATTGAAACATGATTTCTTAACTGATATGACTGATAAGCTGAATACATATCATGCTGAACATAGATATCTGATGTATTGATAACTAATTCATGAATGCACGACTGAACATTATGATATACTGAGTTTTCTCAAAATAAGAATGCATATCTAATGCGTAACTGATAAGCCAAATCCATGCATATTTGATGCATAATTATACGACTAACTGATACATAAATACATGATAGAAAGTACTGGTAAGCTGATCACACATATCTGACGCGTGAATATATGACTGAACGGGCACAGGAACATGCGGTTGAACATGCAATGGTAAAGGTACCAAGTTTGAACCAAAAACTAGGCATGGAACTGCATACAAAGTTTGGTAATAAAATCTGAACATGGGAACAAGTAAGCTCAAAGAAGACTGTTACCTTGAACTAAAAATACCGATGAGTCTGAGATTAATTACTCAATATGCATGAGCGGAAACATAAGAACATAACTGAGTCTGGAACGTAATACATGAACTAAACTGAGTCTATAATGCATGACATGGATAGAGTATCTTATCGTGGACTAAACTGAGCTGTTGAGTACAAGGTTACGACTGAGATTTGGAGCTAGAGGGTCAACTTATGAGTATCCCTACTCCAAACTAGATTCATTAAGTGAGAAGAGAATGGGACGCTTATGTTATGAAAGTTCAGGGGATCATAACATATCTCTCCCTTGGGACACTAGGTCCTTCTAGGAATACTGTCTTGGCTGAGCTACTGAGAAAAATTGAGGCGATGCGTAAGGCACCTAGGAACTAAATCATGACTGATTATCTGAGATTTGAAACTTGAGGCCTAATACATGATCTAAGATAAAGAAACTAAACTTCATGCACTGTAACTAAGACAATGAAAGATTATGAGGTGCTGAGCACGACTATATGAATATACTAACTTATCTAATTAACTGAATAACTGATAGCTGAATACTGGGCATGTGAGACTTATCTATACTTAGTCCAAATAACTAGACTAAGGCTGTAGAATATTACGCATAGGAGGTAATGATTGACTGGATAACATGAGGTAACTGAGCATGAATAAACAAAACTGTATCACCTCAAGAATTCAAGGCTAGGCATATAACATAATTTGGAAACATCCTATAGACCGAGGTACTGAAATACTACTGACTGAGTAACTGATTGTAGCATGGGTCAAGCAAGTCTGGATTTGAACTGAGTTTCTGATCTGATTACTAAACTGAAATTGGCACTAAAACTAAAACTATAACTGAGATTCTTACTAGAACTAAATTCTGGGTTTTGATAACTGAATGCTGATAACTGAGGTTCAGGATGATACTGAAATACTAAATTTTGGAACTAAACACTGATTACTGGGTACTGAATACTAAAATTGTAACTAAGATGGCAACTGAGTTTCCATACACGATGGGGATTGACATAAGTCAAGGATCTAAATATACATTCACACTCTGTACTTCCCCATCTTCTAAATACAACCTCATGATAACCACTTACTTGCACACTAATATGGTATTCAAGCCTATCTTCATAGCTATCCCCTCGTATACAATAAGCATGCCACAATCTTCTCTTAACATGAAACACTTTCTATCTCCCATCTAAGCAACTGCTCATCGCTACACTACTCTATTTTCAAAGAGAGCTCACTGAAGGGGTTAAATCAGGCGGATCTGAAACATGAATAGACACTTAACTGAACTTGGCACTTGACTGCAGTTTGAGGGATAGAATATAAATACCATGTGTGTACCAAAAGGTCTAAACTGAGGATATGCATGACATAGTCTGAATTTAACTGATCAGTAGGGATGTATCATGAGTCATGGAAGCTGAGTATATTGTAAAACATGATATCCGTACATGAATCATGAGCTGCATGACCTGAATTTGGAGTTTCTGTTTTCATGAGACATGATCTGTATTACTGAGGGGAATAAAACTGAAACTTTTATGCTGGGAACTGGATTAGTATATTATTCTATGAAAAACATGTGAATATAACTAGGTTCATGGAACTAAGACGTGAAGTATGCAAAAGCATCATGCTGACTGGAGTATAAAACTATAGACTAAGATAAGGATGGGTTGGAAATCGTCTTCCCTAACTGCTTTTCTGCATATACTGGCACTACCACTGGAATCTAAGAGCCTGACTTGGGTACTTGATTTACCATCTCCCTCTTATCTTTAAGCCATGATCATAAGTCTGCGAATACTAAACTAATCTCTGAACTGAACTGCAATCATCACATATTTACACTTTGTATGACACATGCTTGCCTTACTAAACACATTGTTTTTGTTTCTTCATGCAATACTAATATCACATTCCCTAAACTCAATCCACACCTTCATACTTAGTATCTAATTAATAAACTTAAATTTCTAACTCACACTGTTTAAGCCTACTGATTCTTTCTGGCACAACTATCCCCATGAATATATAGTCTAATCAATCCGGATAATATTATCCCAACTTTAATACTTCTAAACCCCTGGGTTTATGCTTCTAACTCTAGTCATATGCTATCATAGGATTCTTAGAAGGGATCTGATGGCATATCTAAATTTGGGTTTAAAAATGAGTTCTCATGATCATGAATGAAATCCATACAAATTTGGAACATAACGGGACTGATGAGGTATTTCTGAGTGCATGGCCAATCCCATAACTGTGTACAATGATTGCCTAAGAAAGCCTATCTTTAGGACTTGAGCTTCACTATTTCTGTTACCTTAGAAGGTAAGGTAAGGTTGACATGAAGGGAGCATGATGTGAATCTACATGGGTTCCTTAGAGAACCTTGCTATAACACGATATGAGACATGAAAGAAGGTAAACTGTTCCTAAAATATCTCATAGCCTCCTGCACATAAGTGTGGTGCATAACACATGCATGTACAAGACTCTACTAGATGTGGCTTTTAGATTTTCTAGGACTCGATTGAACCTTAGGCTCTGATACCAAGTTTGTAACACCTCAATTTTCTGAACCAAAATGTTACATGGTGCTTATGACCCCGAAGGACAACAAGCTAACCCATGACTAATATCTATACCTGTATACTGCATAAAAGACTAAAAAATACAGAAATATGAACTAAAAGGCCATAAGGTTCAAACTAGATAAACATCTGATAAGAACAATATCTGAAAATGGTATAACAATACCAAAATAACTGAGATAACTATCTGAACATACTATAGTCTGAAATACTTTAAATTATCTGAATAAGGAGTTGATGAGACAAGTCCCCAACTAACTCTAATTACTGAAATAAACTGAAAACTGCAATAGTAATGAAATTATCGTGTCCTCAAAATATGAGGACTTACTTCTACTTTGACTGCTGATATTAGGATCTACTATTGATCTGGAGCTCGTGTCTCTGAACCTATAGTGTAACATAAGAGAAAGCACCATAGTGCAAATGCGTCAGTACGACTAAATATACTGAGTATACGAGTGAGGTAGGCTAAATGTAAAGGGTTATACACATGAACAATGCTGACTGATATGAACGTGAGAATACATATATCATGAGAAACTATAACTGAACTCGTGATGATACTGACTACTGAGTCCGAATACTCACGACTTTACTGACAATCATTAATAAGTGAGGAACTAACATTGTATTACTAAATACTGAGGGACTAGTGCTATGTTACTGATACACGAATAACTGTGTATGATAGTCCTGATTATGAAGGACTGGTCTGGTTGACTGTATTTGAAAGTCTAATTATAAAGTATTAATCTGATTGACTGTATCTGGCAGCCTTGAATATGAGGAACTGATATGCTTGATCGTATCTGACAGTCATAAAGAAGGATACTGGTAATATGAGTTCAGAGAACTGGTAATAATGATAAAATAAGTGATTGTATCTTACAGTCCTGAATATGGTGGAGCTAGCTGAGTTTCGTATTGTATCTAAGTTAACTATATCTGACAGTCCTGATATTCTGAAGAACTATCTGAGTCTATTACTGAAACTGAGACTGTAGGAGGTAATCATCTAACCGACATACCCCAGAACTGAACTGGTGGGGTCCAATATTTGCCCTGATTGGAAGGGTGTCAATACCGTGCCATGGGTAGAGACAACATGTGAGTAACCCTATTTTATTTTTGGGAGCTCATTCTGTCTGCCCTACTGTCAGGTAAACTTAAAAGAGATGTATTAGCCCTATGGGTAGGGACATCTTAACCTACGCTGTCTACGTAGTTCTGGAATGCAAGGATTGCTTTTAGGAATCTCACCTTTTGACTGTGGCAGATGAGTCCCCATCCTTGGGTTCACTCGGTGCTGAATCCTACTCCCAACTGAAAGACACTGAACTGATTAGCTAAACTAAACTGATGAATTGAAATGATGTTAGTGGGATTGTTTAGTGGAGCTAAACTGAGTTACTGGATTCTGATGGTTGATGAAATGTACTCATTTCTGAGGATCGATTGAGAGTACTGAAGTTACTGAGATTAACTGTGAATGCTGAGGTTGCTGAGGATACTAAGCACTGCATTACTGGGTTTTTCTAACTCACATGACTGACTGATTTCTATAGATCAAGGCTTGAATGAGAGTATCATGAAAACATGACATGGCTCTAGGCATACAACTATATTTTTCGGGTACAAGTACCCCCAAGACTTGATGGAAAGAAACTGACACACATGACTGACTTGATCGTAAGAATAACATTCACAATTCATAATACCATAAATAGGGGATTTCATACTACATATGGTTACATATTCTTGAACATGGAAGATACTGCATATAGCATGTACATATTGCATGGTTCTAATTTCATTAGCATTCCATAGTACAACAACAATACATGACAATTTACATGGAATTCATGTTGAGTCATAAGGGATAGAGCATGGGCTTGTCTTTTAAGTTCTATTTAGCTAAAATACATGACTTCTAGTCTCTTAGGTATTTTATCAAACACCTTGCATGCACCACTTTGGGCATAGGTTTATTCATGAATTCAACTACCCAATATACCCAAAGTTCATATATTTCAACTAACATGCCATCCTAGTTTCATACAAACCCATAAAGATTCTATCTTGACATCATTCAACACATAAACAAGATCAACAATCAAATCAAAATATAAAAAAAAGTCATGGCATATATTTTAAAATAGGGTTCTTGGACTTCATGGACGAAAAGAGTCCATGAATGAACACAAGCATACCTTAGTTCTTGATTTAGTGAAGATTGACGGAGAGATTCTTGGAATTTGATGGTAGAATTTGCTTGAATGTGAATCCCCCAATTGAAACCCTAATGTGTTCTTGAGAGGATTTTGATGAAAAATAGTATGTTTTGATGAAATAACGGCTTAATTCTATGTTTGGGAGCTTATATAGGGGTGGGAAGATGACCCAAATACCTCTCTAGATGCGTCTTTTAATTTCTGTAAAAATTTCCCAATTTGGGCCCCTGGCGCGATGCGGAGACATCGCATTGCCACTTGTTTACAACCTGGAAACTCACCGTGATGCGGTGGAATCATGGAGAGACACTGGAAATTTACAAACGTCATTTTGGCTTATGGCGCGATGCGCCACTACTGAAATGACACTACTGAAACTTTAAATCGCCATAACTTCTTCACCGAGTGTCTGATTTAGGTGAATTTGGTATCAAAGGAAAGCTTATTCAATTCTATACAATTTGGAGGGTATAAATATGCCAAAATTCCACCTATAAACCAAGTTATGCTCATTCAAAGATGACCTATGTGAAATCACACACTAAAACTTGGCGGATTCAAAAGTTCTTAGCTGCTTACTCTAAGTGACTCTTATGAACATGCTTAACACATCATAATCTCTATTATCACTAGTATACTCATCCTAATTCATGTACTCAAATATGAATCACAGGATAGGAGGTTTCATTTTCTTGCTTAGAAATATATGGGGTATTACACGGGGCCACCCCCAAATAAAAAATACAGCATCCACACTGCATGTGCAAATAGGTAAGGGTAAAAGGGATCTCACTGAATATGCGTCAGGAGCTATCATCTTTTACTAACTTGGCATCCCCACCACTAGCATTATCAGCTGACCACTCTGCAGGGGCCTCATCTTCGCTCTCCAATCTTAGTGAAGGTATTGGTTGTTTAGGTTTAAGCACCTTGAAGATGCCCATTACCCCTTTCCACAGCTTCTTAAAGAATTTTTCTCTTTTTTTTATCTTTTCACCATCTTCTTATGTGACTCCTTGAGGTCCCTGTGGGAAACAACTAAGGATGTGTAGGCTCTCTCCAGATTGACTACTGTAGCACCTTGCTTTTTCTTTTTTACTATGTACTTCTCATAATCCGTCTGTGCTATATATGAATGACGAGTAGTAGAGGGCTCTCCTGGTCCCTGAGGCAGTCTAGACAATAGTTCCCTCACCCCTTGTATCTGAACAAAGATGTCGTCGAGAGCATTGGCTGATAAGGGTTTGCAAGAGTCTATGTTCTCTTAAATTGATTTGCCTGAGTCTATTTTCCTCTTCTTTCTTTGACCTGGGGCACCTTCACCTCTGAATTGTGTGGGAAGACGAGGGATCCAGGGTGCACCGAAGTGTCTGCAGCATAATCTACCACTCCTACCCTATTACATAACTCAAGTATAAGAGACGAAAAGAGAAGAAGAGTACCTTTATGGGTTTAGAAGTACTACTATTCTGAACTCACAAGCTCTCCTACATTCAGAGTGATGCCAGACAGAATGCATACCACCATCCGAGCTCAGACATCTGTGACGATGGTCATACGAGTGAAAGGAGAAACCTTGCTACAGATGATGCTCAACCATAATCTTGCTTCAGTTTTGATGTCATTTATTGGAATATCTCTTTTAGTGATGGCCCAGGGGATTGCTTTCCTGGATGTAAAATATTATCCATCTAGGACCCTGGCTCGCATCCCTTAGCATAAAATTGCCTCATGTCAGCATTTGGGAGCCCATATACTATATTAATTTGCTAGCTCCGAAGTTCACCTGTTTACCTTGAATTGTCATCACTAGGTTTGTGAGTGAAACTATACTGAGGTTTGCGTAGAACTAATGCACCCACTGTTTGTTAGTATAGCATGATTCTGGGGTAAAATAAATCCACCATGTAGTAGTAAGCATAGCGTGGAATTCTGGGAACTTCTCCTCTACCTTGTCTAAGTTTATACCCCTTTCAGTGAGTATTTGTACCCCTTCCAGTGAGTAGCTTTGTCCTATGGAAATCATCATAGTAGGAGTGTTGGCATTGGACGACCATGAATCGGGTGTTGTCAAAATCTCCCATTGTTGAGTCTGAGAACTTGTAAGCAATGCAGTAGTGTTATCATACAAAAAT
The DNA here is from genome assembly GCF_002878395.1 of Capsicum annuum. NCBI lineage: Eukaryota > Viridiplantae > Streptophyta > Magnoliopsida > Solanales > Solanaceae > Capsicum > Capsicum annuum. The sequence continues at coordinate 91,345,195 of NC_061117.1, read as the reverse complement.
ATACTAAAACAAACGTATAAGTTCATGAGGTGGTGTTGTAGAAGGTTTCGAGCGCAGCTAAGGGTTGGTAGAAATTTGATGTCTGCTAGAACCAACCCTCAGGTATGGAGATCACATGGCTTTGACCACGATCATGGTGATGCAACCGTGATCATCGGGATCGCGATCGCAGTACCTGAGACCGAGTTGATAATTTTTGCACATTACTTCAAAATGCAATTTTAACCCCAATCCCTTATTTCGACTAGGCATAACAACATTCTAAACATTTATTAAAGCTAGAATATCTGATCACAGCCCCTAAACTTGAAAGAATTAGAATTGGACTCTTTGGGGCCTTCAATCGAACACATGGTGTACACAACTGCTTTAACCATTTAAAGCATAAGTTTGGGTACTTAAGTCTTCCCCATATTATGTGTGCCAACTACAATAGCTAACGACAATAACTACTACAATAAAACATGTATCTAGAATTGAAAACACCCCTTCAGGACTTTTTCCATACTACAAGTTCTAAACATGCAATTTCATATGAAAATCAAAGGAAGTTTGACAACTTACCGATTGAGAGGATGCAAACTGATGAATTCATGCTTGGATATACTATATAATGCTGAAAATTAGAGGGGATTTTGAGATAAAATGAGAAAGGATTGTGGGGGGCGGGGGAAATAGGAAATAGGATGGTTTTTTTTAATTTGATTAGACCGTGATTGTGGTCAAAGTTCTGCGATCGCGGTCACTCGACCTTTATAATTGTAAGGACACTGACCGCGGTTGCAATAATTGAGACCAACAAATGGGTCTCCTGCATTCCTGCTTAGTTCATTTGCCAATTTCACATATCCCTTCTCAAATTCAACCAAAATACCTATAACCACCAATGTTTTATGGACTATGCATACATAAAAACAAGAATAAAAATCAATTCTACTCTAACCTACATAAAGAAAAAGGATATGTGCTACTTTTTATGGCATGATAGGTTGCCTCAATCACGTCTCAAATCCTATTGGGGCGGATATGCACCCGTAGATGTAAAGGCCTGAGAGAACCAATCCATAACCTTGTACTTCTCATGCATGTAACTATGAAAACCAAAGGTTCTAGCAAATATGATATTATGCATCGATGAGAATAACTACGTAGGCAGACACAAAATTATATATACAACACTTGGCCATTAGGTCCACAACATCTAAAAGACAAGACACTACAATGTTTAACTTTACATTAGTCTACAAAGCCACTAAAAGATACATAGACTTAGTTAGGGTCGGGACAAACCCCCGCCCTACTCTTGACTACTGTACAATACCAAAATATATGGAACAGACTCGAAAAGCCCCAAATTATCCTGGAGCTCACCAATAGTCACTGAATAGCCTGTGCTCCTTCTAGTGAGGTATATTAGCTGAAGCCCCTATGCCTGCAGCATGAAATACAGGTCCCTCGTGAGGGACGTTCGTCTGAAAATATGTATTGAATATGTAAGGCTAAAGGTAAAAACACATGATACAAGAGCTCAATAGAAATCCGATACAAGTGTATAAGTGTACTAGTAGACCACCTTTATATATACTTGTGGGACTACTTACATTACATTCTTTCTTTTATTTTTACCTTTCTTACTTCATAATCTTTGTAATTCATAAAATATAAATGACCATCTGATCAGTGGTAAAGAGATAAATTGGGATCGACCCATTCTAGGCTTACGTCCCTGAGCTGCTACCCACATATAAAGGTATTGAGATCAGCGCATGCTAGGCTTATGCCCCTAGCTGCCACTCATTTTATAGATTTGTGTTACTTAGTTTATTTAGCCTTTGAGATTGTTACTTTGGTGGTCATAACATTATGGTACCTTGAAACAATAATCTACCAATAAGAGACCTATAAATGGGCATTTAATGCAAAAATAATGAGGTGGGGAGCTGTTGGCACACAAATGAAGTGTTTAGGAGCTGAAAATAACACGTGGGTCTTATTTGAGTAAACGAAGGACTCCTAAAGTTTTATAGTGAAAATAGACATGCAGGCTTAATAATAAGCATGTATTTAGGTGTTTTAACACATTAGAGAGTGGGAACAAGGTCATTGGTTGCATGGGATATAATACGCTGCTATTATGTATCACTATTTATAGGATAATCTTGGAAGCTTACTTGATGGAACAAATGTCCGATTTTATGCCAAAGAGTACAAAATAGAGTATGCCTTACATACCTAGTTTTATTACTCCAAAACTAACACAACTTGAACTTCCGCCTTTTAGATTACATATCTGTAATAGAATATATGGTAAACTAATATTAGCAACTAACCGATAAATTTGGGCTATTTAACTTCACCAAAATAGTAACCGGGTAGTAAGCCCTTAATTTATCAATCAAGGGTGTTATTAACCCTTTTCTCCTCTAATTACACCCACTTACCATACATGTTCTTATAAGATTCATCGAAACCACCTTGGATTCATCACACCCTCTAAAAAATCCACAAAATAGATTGGACAGTAAACATATACAATAATTAGTTTGGTGGTGTACCGCCACACCTTTCTTCTATATTTCAATTCGAACTAGTCACACCTTTCTCCAATATCAACCCAATAGCCCATAACATATCCATACAAAACAGTCCCAAATCCCTTTTATTGTAGCAATCAATTATTGAACTCATTATCTCTTGAGGTCTTAATAACAACACATCCATAATTCTCTCTCAAATTCATATATAAGGAGAACAAAATGGGGTAGTCACCTTACCTCAATTCTGCAACTTATCCTTTAAATTTGAACTCCTTAAGAACTTCAAATTCCACTTTCTTCACACTTTAAACCAAAGAAGAAAAGAGATCTCTTAATAATAAAGAAAAAGTGAGCAAGTAGCTAGTTCCATATTTTGTCGTGAATTAATAATTAAGCACTTATAGTATGTTTTTCTAATTTTACAAGAGATAATTAAGCTAATCCATAAGTGTTTTCAAGTACCTTGGCTTGCAAAGGTTGGGGTTTCTTTAAGAACCCTAGAAAGAAAACTAGGGCTGCTATTAGTTTCTTAAAAGAACATAAAAAGAATTTGTGAAGTATAACCTTTTTTATGACTTAAGAATGAGGGAAAATGACCAGCAAATTGTTCTTATAAAGGCTCTCTTTTTGGCCATCCACTTAGCTGCATTTTGGGCATCAAATTTTGTCAAATTGGTCCAAGTAGGTAATGCACCTACTTAAATAGATTAAGCTACTCAACAGGGTCAAAGTAGGTGATGCACCTACTTGCTTAATTTCATAGTTGGGCTTAACTATATTTGGCCCTTGGCAGATTTATGTGTTGGGCCATTTCTCAATTTTTCTTCCTCTTTTATTCAATTTGGGCCCAAATGAGTACATTAAATCTGGTCCAGAACCACGGGTCCATTAATTTGGTCCAAATAGCTTAAGTAGGTGACTCACCTACTAGCTTAATTAAGTCAAGCAAGAACCTCAATATTTTATTCCATTTCCATCACCTAATCCCTTTAATCTAACCTTCAACTTGTACACATTTGGCCACTTTAAACTTTAGATTCAAATACCGACTTACGATTCCAAGTTAAATAGTTGTATCGATGGTAACTTGATCGCGTCACATTAAAACGTATGAGCAGTATCTACAACTCCATCTACACTATCAATACTCGCATAACAAATCTCGTCTGGTACCTATACCATAAGGCTATACCAAGTTCCATATAAATAGAATAAGTGCATGCAAAATATGGGGTGTTACATCCATCCCCACATAGGAACATTCATCCTCGAATGTTAGCATAACTGTCTAACCAAAACAAGTTCAAGCCTATGTTTAATATCCCTATTATCACATAGTACTAATATATTATACTTACTTGTTATTTCTCTAATTCAGTAACTTGGACTTTCTCTTCGTATTTGAACAAATTGGGGTACATAGATTTCATTGCTTCTTTAGCTTCCCATGTTATCTCTTCTACTTGTTGGTCTCACCAAAGCACTTTTACAGAAGTTATTTCTTTATTCCTTAACTTCTTAACTTGTCGATCTAGGATAGCAATAGGTATTTCTTCATATGTGAGTGTAATGCCTCAAAATCTGGTTTCCAGGATGCCATACGGTGCTCCAAACTACAAGTAGTCCTGAGCTAACCCTAGCTGCTTTTATACTAAATCTAAATCTCAACATAAGGGAAATATGAATGTAGAAACATAAAAAATATGGAAATCTTATCTGAAACATACTAATCTCACAAGTCTTGGTAAAATAATACAGAAAAATCTGACTACTGAATCAAAAGTCTAAAACTGAATTTAGTAGTCCGACAAGCCTCTAGTGACTAAGTCTAGAGAGTCACTGGGAAAGACCCCAGCTGACACAAACTGTCTGAAATAAATAATGAAATATCTACTAGTTAATCAAAAATCTGAATAGCTAATTCCCCAAACTATGAGATTCATTAACTGCAAGGATGTAAATGAGATGCTCGAAAATCACTCACCCTGCTGAGATCGAGCATCTGAACCTATATTATGAGATAATGTAGCACATAGACGTATATATGGATCAGTAATTTGATGATGTACTGAGTATATGAGGGTGAATACAATAATTAAGCAATATCATCACAATATGTAAAATCATGCATGCTAAATGTAAATGATTCACATCGGCTTGAGTAATATGAAATCTGAAGATCATAAATCATGAATAGTAAAGCACATAATATAAATCTTATGAGTCATAATACTTAGTTCTAAAATCTGCATTTATGTTCTATTCTCAAATCATATAAGCTAAGTGAAAAAGGGCTCACCATTTTATGTCTGAAACTAAAAGTTGTAATTCTTTAATTTGAAATCACAAGTAAAATAATATCTGAGTAAGTTTGTGAACCTTTACACTTAGTTTTTCTAAAAGATTTTCTATTAATCTTTTCTATTAGCTAGCAGGGAGGTTCTCCTAACTGACATAAACCATGTGAGTATTCATGGAGTCCAATGTTCTTATCTCCCTAAGGAGGAATCCTCATGTTGGGGAGAGAGTCATACTCTTGCCAAAGAGTATAACCTATCGAAGTGATCAAATATTTGTAATTCACGTAGAAGTAGAAATAATCTAAATCCTACGTCGGAACGTAGTTTTGGGGTATGAAACCATAGTAACATACCTATCTGGTGCTAAATACTACTCCCTTTAAATCTGTATGCTCATTCTGAAGAAAATCCACTTTAAAATAGTCTAATGGTTTGTAATAAAAACCAACTGTATATCCATAAAGCTAAATCTGTAAAGTAGATTTCATTTCTATTCTGAGACCAAATGGTCAAATCTTTATCACTAATCTGAAAGGAATCTAGTCATAGGGTGCTTATAGCACAACAATTCATGAAATAGCAATCTTAAATTAGGGCTTAATGACCCATGTATCAATCTCATGTTAAAATATCAAAATGTTCATGCTTGATAATGTAAACATTGATAATTCAACTCAAAATCAAGAAATTTCTGCAATATGCATGAAAATATGAACAAAATCATGCAATTCAACTTCTAAATCATTGGAAATCTCATAAGCTTGTAAATAACATTAATGGTTATAAACCCTAAACTTCAATTTCATGGAAAATCATATAAAATTCAGTAAATTCATAATTAAAATAAGTTTTGGGCACAAGGATGAAAGGAGTATCCTTGTTCATAACCCCACATACCTTAAGTAGTGATCTTTGATGAAAAATTTGAATATTGGATTCCTATTGTTGCTTTGGAGATGAATTCTTAGAGCTCTAGAATTGGTGATTTTAATCTTGAATTTCCTTGGAGAATTAATGGATGAATTTTGATTTCTTGGAGAGTTTATTGAACTAGGGTTTAGCTTGAGAGAGATTTGATGAATAGTAGATGTAAAGTGCTTTAAAGGGGTTTAATTCATTGTTTTAGACAATTTAGGGGCTGGGAGAATGACCAAAGTACCCTCTTTAATCTTTGAAACGGAACTGGAAAAATGAACTTCTTGCAAACTGGGTGGCCATCGCTTTTCGCCACTATCGCGGTGGCTCTCTGGAAAAGAATGAACTGGAACTGGGCTTTCACTGTGACACGCCACAATCATGGAGCCCCTTTAGTTTGTCATTTTGACCACTAGCGCGATGCGCTAGTATCGCAAGATCTCACTGAAAATTGCCAAACGGGAAATTGGGCCTCTCCACGACATGGCAAAATTATGGAGTCTCACTGAAAATTATGAATTTTTCATGACGCGCTAAGGACCCAAATCACGGTGTTTTACGACTGAAGCTAAAATATGCTCTAACTTCTCACTCGGTCATCGAATTTAGGCATTATATCGTTGGAAAGCTTATTAAATTTTCCACACAATGGGAGGTCTAAATCTGGAAAATTCCACACGAAATAATTATTATTCATTTTGGAAACTATACCTTAATATTCTAGGGGTGGATTTTAACAATAAAAGGTATCGGGCATTACAATATCTCCCCCTTGGGAACATTCGTCCTTGAATGTATAAGATGAGAATACTGAGGAATCTGAGACTATAATCTATCATGCACAATTGAAATAAACTGAACAACTGAATCTTTATTATTTTGAGCTTCTAAGTAATTCTGTGAGTGCATGAACTTACATGAGGGCAACTATATAGCTGAATATATGATTAGAAAAGAACTGAATCAAGGAAAAGTATTACGTTCAACTATATCTTAGTTTGTGGAGAAAAGGTGAGGGTACTTGGCTCACATATCTGCTTCTATTTCCCAAGTAGCACGCTCAACAGACTGATTCTGCCAAAGAACTTTGACCAAGGGAACTTCTTTGTTCCTTAGTCTACGAATTTGATAATCTAAAATCTCAACTAGAATCTCTTCATATGAAAGGACGTTCTGAATATCTGAGCTTTCTAAAGGAACTACAACAGTGGAGTCACCGATGCACTTCTTAAGCATAGAGACGTAGAATACAGGATGAACGACTGACAAGTCTGCGGGCAAATCAAGCTCATAAGCTACTCCCCCAACACGACTCAGAATTCTATAAGGGCCAATATACCGGGGACTAAGCTTCCCCTTTTAGCCAAATCTCTTCACCCATTTCATAGGTGAAATTCTCAGTTACACTAAATCACAAACCTCAAACTCGAGGTCCCTTCTTCTTATGTATACATATGATTTATGATGACTCTGGGTTGTTTTCAATTTTCCTTTAATCAACTTAAATTTCTCCATAGCTTTAAACACTGCATCGGGCCCAAGAAAAGTGGCCTCACTGACTTTAACTAACCTATGGTCGATCTACATCTCCTCCTATAAAGAGCTTCAAACGGGGCCATCTGAATGCTAGAATGGTAACTGTTATTATAAGCAAACTCAATCAATGGCAAATGCTTATCCCAACCACCTTTGAAATCAAGAGAACATTCCCTCAGCATTTTTTCTAGAGTTTGGATGGTTCTCTCTGCTTGACCATCTATCTGAGGGTGGAAAGTTGAACTAAGATAAACTTGGGTACCAAGACCCTTCTGAAAAGCTCTTCAAAACTAGGAAGTAAATTCTCTCAGATATACAACTTAGCATAATCCTCAGTTGTATAAGATGTATGAACCGGTAAGAAATAAGCTGACTTAGTCAATTGATATAATAACCCAAACTGAGTCATGATGATGACGTGAATGGGGTAAACCAGACACAAAATCCATATTCACCTTTTCCCACTTCCAAGAGAAGATACCAAAATCTTGCAACGTATCACCAGGTCTTTGGTGCTCTACCTTATCCTGTTGACAAGTTGCTCACTTAGCTACGAATTCTGCTATATCTTTCTTTATACCATTCCACTAATATATTTCTCAAAAGTTGTGATACATCTTGGTAGCATATGGATGAATAGAATAATGCGCACCATGCGCTTCAGCCATAATCCTCTATCTCAACTCATCAACATAAGACATACACAATCTACTTTGGCATGTCAACGCGCCATCTCCCTCTTGGGAGAAAACCTCTACCTTTTAGTCATTAACCGACTCCTTTAGATTGACCAAACTAGAATCCATGTCTTGTTTCTCCTTCAGTTCCAAAACTATGGAAGATTTGGAACTACTCTGAACCCAAACATTCCCTTCAGCTGAGTCAACCAACCTAACACCCAATCTAGCTAATTGATGAGCTTCTCAAGCTATCTATATCTTTTCATTCTCCACATGAGCAACACTACTCATAGACAATCTACTAAGGGCGTCTGGAACTATATTGGCCTTGCCCGAATGATACAACACATTCATGTCATAATATTTCAATAATTCTAACCACCTTCTTTATCGGAGATTCAAATTCCTCTGAGTAAACACATGTTGCAAGATTTTGTGGTCTGTGAACTTATCAACATGCACACCATACAGATAGTGCCTCTAGATTTTCAATGCAAACACTACAACAGCTAATTCAAGATCATGGGTTGGGTAATTTTTTTCAAGAGCCTTAACTGTCTAGAGGCATAGGCATAACCTTACCTCTTTGCATTAACACACTACCTAAACCAACTCTAGATTCATCATAATATACCACAAAACTAGCTGTACCATTGAGTAATGCTAGAACTAGGGTTGAAGTGAGTCGAGTCTTAAACTCCTAAAATTCTTCTCGCAGGAATCTGACCACAGGAGCTTAACTTTCTTTTGGTTCAGTCTAGACATTGGGGATGCCATATATGAGAAACCATTAATAAAATGGTGGTAATAACTAGCTAGACCCAAGAAACTTCTAATGTATGACAGAGATATAGGTCTAGGCTAATTTTTTATGGCTTCTATCTTTTCGGGATCATCTCTAATGCCATCAAATAATATGACCGAGAAAGGCTACTGATCTTAGCCAAAATTCACACTTACTAAATTTGGCAAACAATTAATAATTCCTAAGAGTTTGCAAGATAATTCGAGATAATCTACATGGTCATCCTCACTACGGGAGTATACAAGGATATCATCTATGAATACTATGACAAACATATCTAGATAATGTTTGAACACCCGAGTCATGAGGTCCATGAAAGCTGCTGGAGAATTGGTTACCCCAAAATACATAACTAGAAACTCAAAATGATCTTAATGAGTCCTGAATGCTGTCTTTGGGATATCACATTCCCTTACTTTAAGCTGATGATTGCCGGATCGAAGGTCTATCTTTGAGAAATAACTTGCACCTTAGAGTTGGTCAAATAAGTCATCAATTTTTGGTAGAGGATATTTATTCTTGACTGTGACCTTATTTAACTGACAATAGTCAATGCATATTTACAAAGAACCATCTTTCTTTTGCACAAATAGGATGGGAGCGGCCCATGGAGAAACACTAGGCCTTATGAAACCTTTATCTAAAATATCTTTGAGTTGCTATTTCAACTCCTTAAGCTCAGTGGGAGCCATACGATAATGAGGGATAGAAATAGGCTGAGTATCTAGGAGAAGGTCAATATCAAATTCTATCTCTCTATCGGGATGTATCCCTGGGAGATTTCTAGTAAAACATCAGGAAACTCATTAACTACACTGACTGACTGAATTGTTGGAGCCTCAGACTTTATGTCTTTGACTCAAACTAGGTGGTAAATGCAACCTTTGGATATCAACTTTCTGGCTTTAAGGTAAGATATGAAATACTTTTGGTAGACACTGAATTACCTAACCACTCAAAGACTAGCTCATCTGGGAACTAAAACTTTACCAGATGGGTGAAACAATCTATAGAAGCATAACAAGAATGGAGTCAATCCATACCAAGAATAAAATCAAAATAAACTATATGTAACTCTATCAAGTCTTCTAACATGACTTTATGAAGGACAATGATAGGAAACTTTTTATAGATTTGTTTAGCAGCAACTAACTCACCCACTGGGTAAAACCTAAGAAAGGCTTAGGGATCTTTTGAAAACTTTTCTCAAAATTCACAGCAACTATGGAGTCACATAAACACATAAAGACATGAAGCATACCAATGACAATATCTGGCGAATCTTCCTGCTCCTTGTGAGATGGTAAAGCATAGAACCAATTTTGGCGTTGACTTTCCCTTGTACTGGATGATGGGCCCTGAAGAGGGGCTGGGTGACCTAGAGGAGCTGGTGCACTATTAGCTTGAGTCTGTGGATGAACATCTTTATTTCCCATAGCATGCGGGCATTCTATAATTTCGTGACCCATCTAGCCATAACCATAATAACCTTTATGACCCCACAAACATTGACCCGCATGATTCTTGCCACACTTAGCACATGGGGGATGATTGGGCTTCCCACTCATACTATTATGATATCTGGACATAGAAGACTTACCCCATTGTTCCTACCTATTTTTGAGTATGGGAGCACTAGCTGAGAAAGGTGCGAGCATAGATGACCAATTCTAAAACTGTGAATGATTTCCCTCTCCAGACCTATTCTGACCATAATCAGTTGCCCTATTCTAGCCTTCTTATTTACTCTCTCTTTTATTTAACTTCTCTACCTTAATCTGCTGAGCATGCATTATCAGCCTAGCAAGATTTTTGTCTCCAATAAGAATAGTTGTCCTACACTTCTTAACTGCCAATCCAGATACATCGGTCACAAACTTACTCATGCTTGACCAAGGGTCAACCATCTGATCAGAGGCATACTTAGACAACTGGTTAAACTTGAGGTAATACTCCTTCACTATCATTGAGCCTTGCCTCAGGTTCATGAACTCTTGTATCTTTGATTCCCTCATCTCACGAGGGAAGAATTGTCTAAAAATGCATCCTGAAATATCTACCAAGTTATGGAAGCTGCATTCTCCCCTCTACTTTTCTTCCACATCACTACCCAATCAAATGTAACATCCTTCAGCCTATAGGATGCTAATTCTATACTCTCATGTTCAAAAACATGCATAATTTGGGTGATCTTCTTTACCTCATCAAGATAAAACTGAGGGTCCGCACCTGCCTTCGACCCAAAGAACTTTGGCGGGTTTATTCTCATAAAATCTCAAATTCTGGCTGCGGCTAAGTCCCCATCTTACTGGGGTAGGATTGCAGCCTGACGGTTGGACTAAACATTAGCTGTCACAGCTTGGGCTAGCACCTGAAAGGCAGCCCAAAACTCTGCATGTGACATATTTTCATTCAAAGGATCTGCAGGCTGAGGTGGCTAGTTACCATTTCTGTGTGCGTTAGCTCAACAAGGAGGTATTTTCTGTCATGTGAAAGCATGAATTAGAAGCAGAGAGAGACACTGAATGAATGATAGATCAGGAAAGAAAGAGATGATTTCCTAAGAACGTTCCATGGCCTCTTACTCATAGATATGGTACACTTCACACTAATGATCAAGACTCTATGTAACGTGGCTTGTTTAACTCCCTAGGAATCTTTAAACCTTACACTCTGATACCAAGACTGTAACACCTCAAAATCTGGTTTTTGAGATGCCTCACGGTGCTCTGATCTACAAATAGTCCTGAGCTAACCCTAGCTGCATTTCTACTAAATCTAAATTTCAACATAAGGGAAATATGATTATGGAAACATAATAAGTGCAGAAATCTTATCTGAAACATACTAATATCACAAATCTTGGTAAAACAATACTGAAAAATCTGAATACTGAATCAAAAGTCTAAAACTGAATCTAGTAGTTCGATAAGCCTCTACTGATTGAGTCTAGAGAGTCATTGGGATAGACCCCATCTGACTCAAATTGTTTGAAATAAATAATAAAACATCTACTAATAAACCAGAAATCTGAATAGCTAAGTCCCCAAACTATAAGGACTTACTAACTATAGGGATGTAAATGAGATGTTCGAAAATCACTCACGCTGCTGAGACTGAGCACCTGAACCTATATTATGAGACAATGTAGCACATAGATGTATATTTGGATCAGTAGTTTGATGATGTACTAAATATATGGGGGTGAATGCAATAAGTAAGCAATATCATCACAATTTAAAAAATCATGCATGCTAAATGTAAATGACTCACATTGGCTTGAGTAATCTGAAATCTGAAGACATAAATCATGTATAGTAAAACACATAATGTAAATCTTGTGAGTCATAATACTTAGTTTTAAAATCTGTATTTCTGTTCTATTCTCAAATCATATAGGCTAAGTGAAAAAGGGCTCACCATTTTATGTTTGAAACTAAAAGCTGTAATTCTGTAATCTGAAATCTTAAGTAAAATAATATCTGATTAAGTTTGTGAGCCTTTACACTTATTTTTTCTAAAAGATTTTCTATTAATCTTTTCTGTTAGCTAGCAGGAAGGTTCTCTTAACCGACATAAACCATGTGAGCATTCATGAAGTCCAACGTTCTTGTCCCCGTAAGGAGGAATCCTCCCGTTGGGGAAAGGAGTCATACTCTTGCCAGGGAGTATAACCTATCTAAGTGATCACGTATTTGTCATCCATGTAGAAGTGGGGATAATCTAAATCCTACATTGGCATGTAGTTCTGGGGTATGAAACCATAGTAATGTACCCATCCCAGTGCTAAATACTACTACCATTAAATCTGTATGCTTATTCTGAAGAAAATCCACTTTAAAATAGTCTAATGGTTTGTAATAAAAACCAACTGTATATTCGTAAAGCTAAATCTGTAATCTGAATCTGTAAAGTGGATTTCATATCTATTCTGAGATAAAAAGGTCAAATCTTTATCACTAATCTCAAAGGAATCTACTCATAAGGTGCATAGAGCACAACAATTCTTAAAATAGAAATCTTAAATTTGGGCTTGATGACCAATGTATCAATCTCATGTTAAAACATCAAAATGTTCATGCTTGATAATGTAAACATTGATAATTCAACTCAAAATCAAGAAATTTCTGCAATATGCATGAAAATATGAACATAATCATGTAATTCAATTTCTAAATCATTGAAAATCTCATAAGCTTGTAAATAACATTAATGGGTATAAACTCTAAACTTCAGTTTCATGGGAAATCATATAAAATTTAGTAAATTCGTAATTAAAATAAGTTTTGGGCACAAGGATGAAAGGAGTATCCTTGTTCATAACCCCACATACCTTAATTGGTTATCTTTGATGAAAAACTTGAATCTTGAATTCCTATTATTTTTTGGAGATGAATTCTTAGAGCTCTTGAATTGGAAATTCTTAATCTTGAATTTCCTTTGAGAATTAATGGAGGAATTTGGATTTCTTGGGGAGAAAGTTTGTTGAACTATGATTTTACTTGAGAGAGATTTGATGAAAAGTGGATGTAAAGTGCTTTGAAGGGGTTTAATTCATTGTTTAAGACGGATTAGGGGCTAGGAGGATGACCAAAGTACCCTTTTTAATCTTTGAAACAGAACCAGAAAAATGAATTTCTTGCTAATTGGGTGGCCACCGTGATGCGCCACTATTGCGGTAACTCACTGGAAAAGGACGAGCGGGAACTGGGCTTTCACTGCAATACGCCACAATCATGGAGCACCTTTAGTTTATCATTTTGACCACTGGCGCAATGCACTAGTATTGCAAGGTCTCACTGGAAATTGCCAAATGGGAAATTAGGATATCCGCGATGTGCCAAAATCGCGGAGTCTTACTGGAAATTGACAATTATCATTTAAACCATCTCTGCGACGAGGTAAGGACCCTAATCACGGTGTTTTTTGACTGAAGCTTAAAATAGCCCTATATTCTTACTCGGTCATCGGATTTAGGCGAATCTTATATCGTTGGACAGCTTATTAAATTTTCCACACAATGGGAGGTCTAAATCTGGAAAATTCCATATGAAATAATTATTCTTCATTTTGGAAGCTATCCCTTAACATTCTAGGGGTAGATTTTAACTAGAAAAGGTATGGGGTAATACAAGATCTCCCCCTTGGAAATATTCATCCTCGAATGTGGCTAGATAAGCTGAGAATACTAAGGAATCTGAGATTATAAGCTATCATGCACAGCTGAAATAAACTGAACAACTAAATCTAAATCTTTTCTGAGCTTCTGAGTAATTCTGTGAGTGCATGAACTTACATAAGGGCAACTATATAGCTGAATATATGATTAGAAAAGAACTGAATCAAGGAAGAGTATTACCTTTGGCTAAATCTGAGTTTGGGGAGAAAAGGTGAGGCTACTTGGCTCGCATATCTGCTTCTGCTTCCCAAGTGGCACCCTCAAAAGACTGATTCCACTGAAGAACTTTTACCAAGGGAGCTTTTTTGTTCCTTAGTCTACGGATCTGATGATCTAAAATCTCAACTAGAATCTCTTCGTATGAGAGGCCGTTCTGAATATCTGAGCTTTCTTCTAAAGGAACTACAATAGTGGAGTCACCGATGTATTTCTTAAGCATAGATACGTGGAATACAGGGTGAACGGCTGACAAGTCTGTGGGAAAATCAAGCTCATAAGCTACTCTCCCAATACGAATCAAAATTCTATAAGGGCCAATATAGTAGGGACTAATCTTCCCCTTCTGTCAAATCTCTCACCCCTTTCATAGGTGAAATTTTCAAATACACTAAATCACCAACCTCAAACTCGAGGTCCCTTCTTCTCACGTCTGCATATGATTTCTGATGACTCTGGGCTATTTTCAATCTTTCTCGAATCAACTTAACTTTCTCCATAGCTTCAAACACTGCATCGATCCCAAGTAAAGTGGCCTCACCCACTTCAAACCAACCTATGGGCGATCTACATCTTCTCCCATAAAGAGCCTCAAATAGGGTCGTCTAAATTCTAGAATGGTAACTGTTATTATAAGTGAACTTAATTAAAGGCAAATGCTCATCCCAACTACCTTTGAAATCAAAAGCACATGCCCTCAACATATCTTCTAGAGTTTGGATGGTCCTCTCTGCTTGACTATCTGTCTGAGGGTGGAAAGCTGAACTAAGATGAACTTGGGTACCAAGACCCTTCTAAAAAGCTCTCCAAAACTGGAAAGTAAATTGAGTACCCTTATCAGAGATAATAGACTAAGGAACTTCATGCAATCTGACTAACTCTTGGATATACAACTTAGCATAATACTCAGCTATATAAGATATGTGAACTGGCAAGAAATGAGCTGACTTAGTCAATCTGTCTACAATAACCCAACTGAGTCATGATGACGACCTGAATGGGGTAAACCAGACACAAAATCCATATTCACCGCTTCCCACTTCCAAGTGGGGATACCAAACTCTTGCAACGTACCCCAAGTCTTTGGTGCTCTTCCTTAACCTATTGACAAGTTGTACACTTAACCACGAACTCTGCTATATCTTTCTTCATACAATTCCACTAATATATTTCACGCAAGTCGCGGTACATCTTGGTAGCACCTGGATGAATAGAATAATGCGCACTATTTTCTTTAGCTATAATCCTCTGTTTCTACTCAGCAACATAAGTCATACACAATTTTCTTTCGTATCTTAACACGCCATCTTCCTCTTAGGAGAAAACCTCTACCTTTTGGTCATTAACCGGCTCCTTTAGTTTGTCCAAACTAGAATCCATGTCTTATTTCTCCTTCACTTTCAAAACTAGAGAAAATTCGAAACTACTCTGAGCCCAAAACATTTCCTTCAGCTGAGTCAACAGACCTAACACCCAATCTAGCTAATCGATGAACTTCTAAAGCTAACTCTTTCTTATTATTCTCCATATGAGCTACACTGCCCATAGACAATCCACTAAGGGCGTTTGCCACTACATTGGCCTTGCCCGAATAATACACACTCATGTCATAATTTTTCAATAATTCTAACCTTCTCTGCCAGAGATTCAACTCCCTCTATGTGATCATATATTGCAAGATTTTGTGCTCTATAAACCCAACAACATGCACACCATAAAAATAGTTCCTCCAGATTTTCAACGCAAATACCACAACAGCTAATTCAAGATCATGGGTTGGGTAATTCTTTTCATGAGGCTTCAACTATCTAGAGGCATAGGCTATAACCTTACCTCTCTGTATTAACACATAACCCAAACCAACTCTAGAGGCATCACAATACACTATAAAACCATTTGTACCATCGGGTAACTCTAGAACTAGGGCTGTAGTGAGTCGAGTCTTCAACTCCTGAAAACTCTTCTTGCAGGAATCTGACCACAAAACTTAACTTTCTTTTGGGTCAGTCTAGACATAGGGGATGCTATTAATAGATAAGAAACCTTTAACAAAACAGCGATAATAACCAGCTAGACCCAAGAAATTCCTAATATCTGATGGAGAGATAGATCTAGGCCAATTTCTTACGGCTTCTGTCTTTTGGGGATCAACTCTAATGCCATCAGTGAAAACAATATGATCGAGAAAGGTTATTGATCTTATCTAAAATTCACTCTTAATAAATTAGCGAACAATTGATAATCCTTAAGAGTTTGCAAGATAATTCTAGATAATCTACATGGTCATCCTCACTATGGGAGTATACAAGGATATCATCTATGAATACTATGACAAACATATCTAGATACTGTTTGAACACCCGGATCATGAGGTCCATGAAAGCTGCTGGAGGATTGGTTACCCCAAAAGACATGACTAGAAACTCAAAATGATCTTAATGAGTCCTGAATGCTATCTTTGGGATATCACATTCCCTTACTTTAAGCTGGTGATTGCCGGGTCTAAGGTCTATCTTTGAGAAATAACTTGCACCTTAGAGTTGGTCAAATAAGTCATCAATTCTTGGAAGAGGATATTTATTCTTGACTGTGACCTTTTTAGCTTACGATAGCAATGCATATTCGCAAAGAACCATCTTTATTTTGTACGAATAGGATTAGAGCTCCATGGAGAAATACTAGACCATATGAAACCTTTATCTAAAAGATCTTTGAGTTGCTCTTTCAACTCCTTAAGATCTGCGGGAGTCATATGATAAAGAGGGATAAAAATAGGCTGAGTATCTAGGAGAAGGTCAATACTGAATTCTATCTCTCTACCGGGAGGTACCCCTAGGAGATCTTCTGGAAAAACATCAGGAAACTCATTAACTACACTAACTGATTGAATTGTTGGAGTCTCAGACTTTGTGTCTTTGACTCGAAGTAGGTGGTAAATGCAACCTTTGGATATCAGCTTTCTAGCTTTAAGGTAAGATATGAAATGACTTTTGGGAGACACTGAATTACTTGACCACTCAAAGACTGGCTCATCTGGGAACTGAAACTTTACCACATAGGTGCGATAATCTATTGAAGCACAATAGGAATGGAGCCAATTCATACCAAGAATAAGATCAAAATTAACCATATCTAACTCTATCAAGTCTGATAACATGACTTTATGAAGGACAGTGATAGGACACTTTTTATAGATTTGTTTAGCAACAACTGACTCACCTACTGGGGTAGAAACTAAGAAAGACTCAGGGATATTTTTAGAACTTATCTCAAAATTCACAGCAACTAATGGAGTCACATAAGAGAAACTCAACCCAAGGTCTAACAATACAAACATCAAGATGAAAGACACGAACGATACTAGTAACAATATCTGGTGAATCTTTCTGCTCCTGATGAGATGGTAAAGTATAGAACTAATTTTGGCATTGACCTCCACCGATACTGGATAATATGCCCTGAGGAGGGGTTGGGCGACCTAGAGGAGCTGGTGTACTACTAGCCGAAGTCTAAGGATGAACATGTCTATTTCCCTGTCTAGCATGCGGGCACTCTTTGATTCTGTGGCCCATCTAGACATAACCATAACAACCTTTCTGACCCCACAAATATTAGCCCACATAATTTTTGCCATACTTAGCACATGGGGGATGATTGGTCTTCCCACTCATACTATTATGAGATTTGGACATAGAAGACTTACCCCACTGTTCTTGCCTATTTTTGAGTGTGGAAGCACTGGCCGAGAAAGGTACAAGAATAGATGACCGATTCTAAAACTATGAACGATTTCCCCCTCTAGACCTATTCTGACCATAGTCAAACTGCCCTATTCTAGCCTTCTTATTTACTCTCTCTATTTTCTTCAACTTCTTTGCCTTAATCTGATGAGCATACATCATCAGCCTAGTAAGATCCATGTCTCCAATGATCATAGCAGACCTACACTCCTTAACTACCAACCCAAACACACCGGTCACAAACTTACTCATGCTTAACCTAGGGTAGGACATCATGTCAGGGGCATACTTAGACAACTAGTTAAACTTGAGGCAATACTCCTTCACTGTCATTGAGCCTTGCCTGAGGTTCATGAACTTTTCTATCTTAGCTTCCCTCATCTCACCTGGGAAGAACTTGTCTTAGAATGCATCCTAAAATATCTGCCAAGTCACGGAAGCTGCATTCTCCTCTCTACTTTTCTTTCACATCACTACCCAATCATACACAATATCCTTCAGCCTATAGGATTCTAATTCTACACTCCTCTCTTTATAAACATGCATAATTTAAGTGATCTTCTTTACATCTAGATAAAATTGGGTCCTCAGCTACCTTTGACCAAAGAACTCTGCGGGTTCATTATCAGAAAATCTCAAATTTTGGCTGCGGCTAAGTCCCCATCTTACTGGGGTGGGACTGCAGCCTGACGTTTGCCCTAAATATTAGCTTTCACCAACTTAGGCTAGTGCCTGAAAAGAAGCCTAAAACTCTGCATATGACACATTCTCATTCAAAGGATCTGTGGGCTGAGGTGGTTGGTTATCATTTTTGCGTGCGTTAGATCGATGAGGAGGCATTTTCTGTCAAGTGAAAGTATGAGTTGGAAATAGATAGAGACACTGAATACATGATAGATCATGAAAGAAAGAGATGATTTGCTAAGAACGTTCCACAAGAGCTCACAAATGTAGCGTGCTTCACACCGATGATAAAGACTCTACATAACGCAGCTTGTCTAACTCGCTAGGACTCTCTAAAACTTAGTCTCTAATACTCCAAACTACAAGTAGCCCTGAGCTAAACCTGACTGCTTTTCTACTAAATATGAATATCTCAACATAAGGGAAATATGAATATAGAAACATAATAAATACGGAAATCTTATTTGAAACATACTAATCTCAAAAGTCTTGGTAAAATAATACTAAAAAATCTAAATACTGAATCAAAAGTCTAAAACTGAATCTAGTAGTCCGACAAGACTCTACTGACTGAGTCTAGAGAGTCACTGGGACAGACCCTAGCTGACTCAATCTGTCTAAAATAAATAATGAAATATCTCCTAATAAGCCAAAAATCTAAATAGGTAAGTTTCCAAACTATGAGGACTCACCAACTGTAGCGATGTAGATAAGATGCTCGGAAATCACTCATGCTGCTGAGACTGAGCACCTGAACCTACATTATGAGACAATATAGCACATAGACGTATATATGGATTAGTAATTTAATAATGTACTGAGTATATGAGGGAGAATACAATAAGTAAGCAATATCATCACAATTTATAAAATCATGCATGCTAAATGTAAATGACTTACATCGGCTTGAGTAATTTGAAATCTGAAGATCATAAATCATGAATAATAAAGCACATAATATAAATCTTGTGAGTCATAACACTTAGTTCTAAAATCTGTATTTCTATTTTATTCTCAAATCATATAGGCTAAGTGAAAAAGGGCTCACCATTTTATGTCTGAAACTAAAAGTTGTAATTCTGTAATCTAAAATCATAAGTAAAATAATATCTGAGTAAGTTTATGAGCCTTTACACTTGTTTTTCTAAAAGCTTTTCTATTGATCTTTTCTGTTAGATAGCAGGGAAGTTCTCTTAATCGACATAAACTATGTGAGCATTAATAGAGTCCAACATTCTTCTCCCCTTAAGGAGGAATCCTCACGTTGGGAAGAGGAGTCATACTCTTGCCAAGGAGTATAACCTGTCTAAGTGATCACATATCTGTCATCCATGTCGAAGTGGAAATAATCTAAATCCAACATTGGCATGTAGTTCTAGGGTATGAAATCATAGTAACGTACCCATCTCGGTGCTAAATACTATTCCCATTAAATCTCTATGCTCATTCTGAAGAAAATCCACTTTAAAATAGTCTAATGGTTTGTAATAAAAATCAACTATATATTCGTTAAGCTAAATCTGTAATTTGGATCTGTAAAGTGGATTTCATATCTATGCTGAGACTAAAAGGTCAAAGCTTTATCACTAATCTAAAAGGAATCTAGTCATTGGGTGCTTATAGCACAACAATTCTTGAAATAACAATCTTAAAGTAGGGCTTAGTAACCCATGAATCAATCTCATGTTAAAACATCAAAATGTTCATGCTTGATATTGTAAACATTGATAATTCAACTCAAAATCTAAAAATTTCTGCAATATGCATGAAAATATAAAAGTAATCATGTAATTTAACTTCTATATCATTGGAAATCTCATAAACTTGTAAATACCATTAATGGGTATGAACCCTAAACTTCAATTTCATAGGAAATCATATAAAATTCAGTATCAGTAAATTCGTAATTAAAATAAGTTTTGGGCACATGGATGAAAGGAGTACCCTTGTTCATAACCCCACATATACCTTAATTGGTGATCTTTGATGAAAAACTTGAATCTTGAATTCCTATTGTTGCTTTGGAGATGAATTCTTAGAGCTTTTAAATTGGGGATTCTTAATCTTGAATTTCCTTTGAGAATTAATTGAGGAATTTGGATTTGTTGGGGAGAAAGTTTATTGAACTAGGATTTGCTTGAGAGAGATTTGATGAAAAGTGGATGTAAAGTGCTTTGAAGGGGTTTAATTCATTGTTTAAGATGGATTAGGGGCTGGGAGAATGACCAAAGTACTCCATTTAATCTTTGATACGAAAATGAAAAAATGAACTTCTTGCAACTAGGTGGCCACAGCGATGCGCCACTATCATAGTGGCTCATTGGAAAAGGATGAGAGGGAACTGGGCTTTCACCGCGACGCACCACATTCACGGAGCCCCTTTAGTTTGTTATTTTGACCATTGGCACGACGTGTTAGTATCGCGAGGTCTCACTGGAAATTTCCAAACGGGAAATTGGGCCTCTCCGCGACACACCAAAATCATGAAGTCTCACTGGAAATTGATAATCATTATTTAAACCGTCTTTGCGAGTCGCCAAGGAACCAAATCACGGTGTTTTACGACTGAAGCTTAAAATAGCCCTAACTTCTCACTTGGTCATCGGATTTAGGTGAATATTATATCGTTGGAAAACTTATTAAATCTCCCACACAATGGGAGGTATAAATCTGGAAAATTCCACATGAAAAAATTATTCTTCATTTTGGAAGTTATCCCTTAACATTCTAGGGGCAAATTTTAACTAGAAAAGGTATGGGGTATATTACAGTGAGATCTTCCATAACTTGTACATCTTCAGTAGGAGTAATATGAGATGGATCTCCTATGCACTTTCGAAGCATTGGGACATGAAATATTAGATGAACAGTCGAGAGCTCTTGGGGTAGCTTTAATTCATAAGTGACTTGGCCAAACCTCTGAGTAATATTATATGGGCCTATATAACGTGGACTTATTTTTCCTTTTTTACCAAATCTCATTACCCCGTTCATTGGTGACACCTTAAAGAATACCCAATCACCATTAACAAACTCTAGCCCCTTTCTTCTAATATCTGAATATGACTTGTGTTGACTTTGCGCTATCTTTAGCCACTGTTGGATAACTTTAACCTTTTCCATAGCTTGATGAACAAGATCTAGCCCGAACAAGCCAACTTCACCCACTTCAAACCATCCAAATGGCGATCTATACTTTCTTCCATACAAAGCTTCATATGGTGCCATTTTGATGCTTGAATGATAGCTATTGTTGTAGGTGAACTCGATAAGAGGTATATCATTCCAACTACCTTTAAAGTCTAATACATAAGCTCGTAGCATATCTTCAAGTGTTTGAATGGTATGTTCCGCTTGTCCATCTGTTTGAGGGTGGAAAGCTGTACTTAAATTAACTTTGTTCCCAAATTTCTCTGAAAAGACTTCCAAAAATTTGCAGTAAATTGAGCTCCCCTATCTGATATAATAGAGACTGGTACTCCATGTAATCAAACTATATTTTTGATGTATAATTTGGTATACTCTTCAACTGTATAAGTGGTCCTAACCGGTAGGAAGTATGCTGATTTAGTAAGCCTATCAACTATTACCCATATGGAATCAAACTTTTGAGATTTACGAGGCAAACCAGTGAAAAAGACCATGTTGATCATGTCCCACTTCTAGATTGGAAGATCTAGACATTGCATATAACCCCCAGGCTTTTGGTGCTCTACTTTAACTCTTTAGCAATTTGGACATTCGACTATAAATTTTGCAATGTTCTTCTTCATGTCACCCCACCAATACATTCCTTTCAAATCATGATACATTTTGGTTGACCCTGGATGGATGGAATACCTTGAATAAGGTGCCTCTGTCATAATCCTCTTTCTTAGCCCATCTACATTAGGCACACACAATTTATTTTGGCACTGAAGTACTCCCTCTTGCGTAAGATCAAATGCCTTTGTCATACCATATTATACATTCTCCTTAAGATGTAATAGAATGGGATCTGCATATTGCTTCTCTTTCACTTCAGCTACTAATGAAGATTCTGTCGCATTATGCGCAATAAGCCCCTTATCTGGAGTTTCAAGAAGGTGAACCCCCCAAATTGGCTAGTTGGTGTATATCCTTAGTCATCCCTTGTGGTTCTATAGGCTGCCCATAAGTGCCCACCATAGCCTTACGACTTAACGCATCAGCTACCACATTTGCTTTTCCCAGATGATACAAGATATCAACATCATAGTCTTTTAATCGCTCAAGCCATATTTGCTACCTTAAATTTATGTCCTTCTGATTAAATATACATTACAAACTCTTGTGGTCAATATCTATGTTGACATAATCTCATACAAGTAGTGACACCATATCTTTAAGGCAAATATAACCGCTGCTAGCTTCAAATTATGCATTGGATAGTTCTTCTCATGTGGCTGCAATTGTCTTGAGGCATATACTATGACTTTACCATGCTGCATCAATACACAACCTAAGACAATTCTTAAAGCATCACAATATACTGCATACCCTTTTGTGCCTTCTGAAAGTACCAATACGGGTTGTAGAAGTGAACTTATTCTTCGGATCTTGGAAACTTTTTTCACATGCATCATTCCATTAAAACTTGGAAGCTTTGTGTGTTAGCTTTATTAAAGGTGCAAAAATTTAAGAAAATCCTTCAAAAAAACCTTCTATAATAACCTGCTAACCCAAGAAAACTATGAATCTTTGTAGGTGTTGTAGGTCTTGGCTAGTTCTTCACAAATTCTATCTTTTGAGGATAACCTTTATTCCTTCATCAGATACAATATGACCCAGGAATGCCACAGATTTTAACAAAAATTCACATTTAGAGAACCTTGCATATAGCTTACAATCACGAAAAATCTATAACAACTGTCGTAAGTGATTGACATGGTCCTCCTTTGATCTCGAATAAACCAGAATATTATCTATAAAACTATCACAAACACATCTAAGAATGGCTTGAACACCCTATTCATCAAATCCATAAAAGCTACGAGTGCATTAGTTAGCCCAAAGTACATGACTAGAAACTCATAATGACGTACCATGTTTGAAAGATTGTCTTGGGTATTCCTTTTCTTTGACCCTTACTTAGTGGTAACCTGACCTCAAATCAATCTTTGAAAAATACTTGACGAATAAGTCATCAATTCTTGGAAGGGGATATTTGTTCTTAATAGTCACCTTATTTAGTTGTCGCTAGTCAATATACATTCTCAATAAGACATCTTTCTTACGCACAAATAATACTGGTGTGACCCAGGGGGACATACTAGGCCTTATGTATCATTTTTCTAGCAAGTCTTTCAATTGCTCTTTCAACTCTTGTAATTTTACCGGGGCCATTCTATACAGAGGAATTGAGATTGGTTGAGTACCTGGAATCACATCAATACCAAACTCCACTTCTCTTTCTGGAGGTAAACCTGGAAGATCTTCAGGAAATACATCAAGAAATTCATTTACCAGTGGAATAGTTTGAAGAGTTAGGGGCTCTACATCTGCATCCTTTACTCTAACTAGATGGTATATGTAATCCTTTGAAATTATTATTTTTGCCTTAAAATAAGAAATAAATTTACTTCTTGGCATACCAATGTTACCCCTCCATTCAAGGACTGCCTTCCTCGAAAAATGGAAATACACCCTCTTAGTTCGGCAATCTACTGCGACATAATAAGAATCCAACCAATCCATACCCATTATAACATCAAAATCTACCATTTCTAGCTCAACAATGTCAGCCATTGTATCATGACCACAAATAATTATTATACAATTTTGATACACTCTCCTAGATATAATAGATTCACCAACTGGTGTAGACACTTCAAATGGCTTCACTAGCAATTCTGGTATTCTTTTAAACTTTCTAGAAACCAATGGAGTGACATATGATAATGTAGAAGTTGGATCAATTAATGCATATACATAATGCAAAATGATGGAAAATTTACCTATAACCACATCCAGAGAAGACTCTAAATTTTGTCGATCCGCTAGAGTATATGTACGATTCTGAACTCCACTAGAGCTAGCTACTCCTTTAGCACATCTGCCATGACCTATAGGTTGTACACCCCTTCTTGAAGAAGGAACTAATGATGATGATGCAACGGCTGATCCAGTAGGTCATGCCATACCACCCCTGTCCTTTTGTGGGCATTCCCTCATCATATGCCCCGACGTACCATACCAAAAGCAAGCATTTGTCCTAAACTGACATGCACCTAAATGAAGCTTTCCACATTGTTTACATGGCTACTGAGGAGGTCTTAATTGGCTCATACTCCCTTTCTCTTGATACCCCGCTGTTTGTGAACTCTAAATCTTACTTCTTTGCCCAAAGTAGTTGCCTTTAGACCCTTGAAATTATGGTGGGGCACTAGCTATAGAATAAGAAGATAATGGCCTTGGCGGTCTATTAGAAAACCAAGGCCTAAAATCTCCTTGGGATGCCATAAACTACCCCGTAGATCTGGCCCTCTTTGAATACCCTTTTTCCAATTCTTGTGTTCTTCTTCTTTGCATCCGATCCTCCATTTTTTGTGCAAAAGATTGTATCCTTGCTAAGTCCATGTCTTTATTCAAAACAGTAATAGTACAATCTCTAACCAGATATGGATCCAATCTAACCACATATCGATGAACTTTATCATCCATAGTAGCTACTATACTAGGGGCATACCTAGCCAAAGAGTTAAACCAGAGGTTGTACTCCTTCATGCTTATATTCCCTTGGAAAAGATTCTAGAACTGATCTGCATGGGCCTCTAGAATCTCAAATGGAAGGTAATGATCAAGAAATGCCTCTTTAAACTCTTTTCAAGTAGCTGAAGGTGCATCGATACCCCTAGATCATTTCCAGTCTTCATACTAAAATATAGCCTCCCCTTTTAATCTATATGCTGCTAGCTCAACTGTCTCTTTACCTAATACATGCATGACATCTAGAGCTCTTTGGATTTGATCAATAAAGTCCTCGTGGGTCTTCATTAATATGTGATTCGGTGAATGTGGGAGGATCTAGCTTAAGGAAATCTTGTGTTCGTAGGCTAGCTGCCCTATCTGCACCACTAGAACCTGTGGTTGGAATAGTTTGTCCTTGAACTTTTCCAATAACTATACGAGCTAACAATTACACTGCATTCATTAGATCTTGATCAATAGTATTAATAGGTGTTTTTGAGGATGTTGTTCTTCTCTTTCTTAGCTCTTCTAGAGATGAAGGAGTAGAAGAATTTTGCGATACAAACTCAACTTGAGCCTCACTTTGATTAGCTTGTCTAGGTGTGACTTGCTGGTCCTTTTTCTGGTAGTCACATCTACTCACTTACCTGTATTCTTACTCCTTCTTGTAACCGACATATTTACTATAATGAGAAAAAAAATAGATTTAGTGGTTAAATATGACTTCACCTGCGACTGGGGCTCTATTGCACAATCTAAGATATGAAAAAAAAGAAACAACCCCTAAATTCCCATAGCTTCTTATTTATAGATGTGGTGTACAACGCACCTATAAGAAAGACTCTACGTAGACATGGATTTGTAGATGCCCTAGGATGACCTGCTCTGATACCAGTTTTGTCATACCTTAAATTCTATTGGGGCGGATAAGCACCCGTGCTGTAAAGGCCTGAGAAACCAATCCATAAACTTGTACTTCTCATGCATATAACTATGACAACCAATGGTTCTGACAAATATGATATTATGCATCGATGAGAATAACTACGTAGGCAAGCACAAAATTTATATACAACACTTGGCCATTGGGGCCACAATATCTAAGAGACAAGACACTACTATGTTTAACTTTACATTAGTCTACAAAGCCTCTAAATGATACATAGACTTAGTTAGGGTCGGTACAAACCCCTTCCCTACTCTTGACTACTGCATAATACCAAAATATATGGAACAGACTTGAAAAGCCCCAAATCAACCTGGAGCTCAGCAATAGTCACTGAATAGCGTGTGCTCCTGCTAGTGAGGTGTATTAGCTGAAGCCCTTGTTCCTACAACATAAAATACAGGTCCCCCATAAGGGACGTTAGTAAGAAAATATGTACTTAATAAGGCTGAAGGTAACAACACATGATACAAGAGCTCAATAGAAATCAGATACAAGTGTATAAGTAGTACTAGTAGACCACCTTTATATATACTTGTGGGACCACACACATTACATTCTTTCCTTTATTTTTACCTTTCATTCTTCATAATCTTTGTAAGCGATATAATACAAATGACCAGCTGATCAGTGGTAAATAGATATATTGGGATCGACCTATGCTAGGGTTACGCCCCTGAGCTGCCACCTACATATGAACATTAGGATCGGCCCCTGCTAGGCTTATGCCCCTGAGCTGCCACCCATATATAAAGGTATCAGGATCTTCCCATGCTAGGCTTATGCCCCTGAGCTGCCACTCATTTTACATATTTGTGTTACTTATTTTATTTAGCCTTTGAGATTGTTACTTTGGTGGTCATAACATTATGGTACCTTGAAACAATAATCTATGCATGTATGGGTACTTAATGCAACAACAATGAGGTGGGGAGCTATTGGCACACAAATGAAGTATTTAGGAGTCAAAAATAACATGTGGGTCTTATTTGAGTAAACGGAGAACTCCTGAAGCTCCCTAGTGAAAATAGACATGCATGCTTAATAATAAGCATGTATTGAGGTGTTTTAACACATTAGAGAGTGGGAACTAGGTCATTGGTTGCATGGGATATAATACGCTGCTATTATGCATCACTTGTTATAGGATAACCTTGGAAGCTTACTTGATGGAAAAAATGTCTGATTTCATGCCAAAAGTACAAAATAGAGTATTACATACCTGGTTTTATAACTTCGAAACTAACCCAACTAGACTTCCTGCCTTTTAGATTACTTATCTATAATTGAATATATGGTAAACTAATATTAGCAACCAACCGACACATTTGGGCTATTTAACTTCACCAAA
Organism: Capsicum annuum; assembly: GCF_002878395.1. Classification (NCBI taxonomy): domain Eukaryota; kingdom Viridiplantae; phylum Streptophyta; class Magnoliopsida; order Solanales; family Solanaceae; genus Capsicum; species Capsicum annuum. The sequence goes on along the minus strand of NC_061117.1, from coordinate 91,317,598 downwards.
ATAGTAACCGGGTAGTAAGCCCTTAATCTATCAATCAAGGGTGTTATTTTAACCATTTTCTCCTCCAATTACACCCACATACCATACATGTCTTATAAGATTCACCGAAACCACCTTGGCTTCATTACACCCTCCAAATAATACGTAAAATAGATTGGGCATTAAACATTTACAATAATTAGTTTGGTGGTTTACTGTTACACCTTTCTTCTATATTTCAATTTAAACTAGTCACACTTTTCTCCAACATCAACCTGGCAGCCCACAACATATACATGCAAAACAGTTCACAAAACAGTCCCAAATCCCTTTTATTGTAGTAATTAATTATTGAACTCATCATCTCTTGAATTCTCAATAACAATATATCCATAATTGTCTCTCAACTTCATATATAAGCAGAACAAAATAGGGCAGTCACCTACCTCAATTTTGCAACTTATCCTTTAAATTTGAACTCCTCAAGAACTTCAACTTCCACTATTCTTCACATTTTAAACCAAAGAAGAAAAGGGATCTTTTAATAACAAAGAAAAAGTGAACAAGTAGCTTGTTCTAGATTCTTCCATGAATTAATAATTAAGAACTTATAGCATGTTAACCTAATTTTCCATGAGATAATTAAGCTAAACCATAAGTGTTTTCACTTACCTTGGCTTGCATAGGTTGGAGTTTCTTTAAGAACCCTAGAAAGGAAAATAGGGCTGCTCCTAGTTGCTTAAAAGAAAGTAGAGAGAATTTGTGAAGTATAACCTTTTTTGTGACTTAAGAATGAGCGAAAATGAGCAACAACTTGTTCTTATAAAGGCCCTATTTTTGGCCATCCACTTAGTTGTATTTTGGGCTTCAAATTTGGTCAAATTGGTTCAAGTAGGTGATGCACCTACTTAAAGAGATTAAGCTGCTCAAAAGGGTCAAAGTAGGTGATGCACCTACTTGATTAATCTCTTAGTTGGGCTCAACTATATTTGGGCCTTGGCAGATTTATGTGTTGGGACATTTCTCCATTTTCTTCCGCTTTTATTCAATTTAGGCCCAAATGAATACATTTAGTATAGGCCCAAATCTGGTCCATAGCCATGGGTCTATTAATTTGGTCCAAACAGCTTAAGTAGGTGACTCATCTACTAGCTTAATTAAGACAAGCAAGAACCTCAATATTTTATTCCATTTCTAGCTCCTAATCCCTTTAATCTAACCTTCAACTTGTACACACTTGGTCATGTTAAACTTTAGATTCAAATACCAGCTTATGATTCCAAGTTAAATAGTTGTATTGATGGTAACTTAATCGCGTCACATTAAAACATATGGGCAGTATCTAGAACTCCATCTACACTATCTATACTCGTATAATAAATATCGTCTGTTACCTATACCACAAGGCTATACCAAGTTCCATATAAATTGAACAAGTGCATGCAAAATAAGGGGTGTTACAACCTCCCATTGAGTCCTTAGTTTAACTTCATGGCACGACGCTTCCACCTTTTCTTTGTATGTCTCCACTTAGAAGAGCTGAATCTCTGTCCCAACTTTTATTCAATATGCAATGAGCAGCAGAGGGATAGAAGATTCAGATCTTTCAAGACGAGGATTGGAAGAGATGAGGATATGGCAAGCAAGTTTCGATCTCGCCATTTTGAAGACTTAAATCTTTTACCCAACTTCACATCAAACTTTTGGTTTGGTTCCTTGGGTAATAGTTAGTTCATCAATAGGCCACTAGTTTCACATCAAACGTTGAGTTCCTTGGCCATTGATGGAGGGAGTACCATATGCTCCTTTGGAATGCCAAGTTCCAAAATATAGGAGTCATTCTCCGTCTCCCCACTATTTGTTATTTTCTCGGAGGGATGGATCCTCATCACATCCTCTAAGAATAATGTTGAAAAGTGGTTTGAATGAGGTTCAACTCCTAATTCTGGGTTAGCCGCATTGTCACCTTGAAATGATCTAGAGTCATCATAAGAGGTTTGCATTGATTCTTCTTTTAACACTAGAGCCATTCTTTTGTTTTGGATTCTTCCATCTTGTATGATTCGGATTGTTGGGAAGTCCTCGAGGAGTCTTTTATACCAAGCTCATTATCATAGCTTGGTTTATCTTCTTGATATACTTCCTCTTAGGTAATGATAGTTTCAAGTTTTTCTTCTTTGCCCATTACCTCCTTCTTGACACTTGTCCATTCTTGATGTATGTATTCTAGGTTCTCCTTCACTGCATCTAATGGATCTAAAATGGCTTGTAACCTTGGGGCAAAACTATTGGACTCGGTATTTTGCTCTTCCTTATTCTATTCATAATACCTATCATCTCATAAGAAGAACTAACAACTCGATTAGTATAATGAGGTAAGGGGCACTTGGACAATCACCCCAATGTCCATCTTGACCACTACAGAAAGAACATAGTCACAATCTCTCATGAAGTATAGTACATTGTAATATAGACACAGATCGTCAAGACAGGACTTGCAAACTACCAATATCATATTTGTCGAAAGATGCCATAGAGAAAAGTAAAATAAAATAAAAATCTACCTACAATAGAAAATAACAAATAAATATATACAAGCTTGAATTCAAGTAAGTAACTAAAATTCCAAACTAACTTAATACGCCAAATTATTCCCCGGCAACGACACCATTTTTGATAATGCTCAACTTACACGTCAATTTTAGTGCAAGGTGATCGTCATCAAGATATTTACCCAAATTTAGAGTCGGGGTTGAATCCACGAGGAACAATGTGAGTGGCGATCAAATCAATTCAAAATAATAAATACAAGTTAAATTCAAACAAATGGTACAAAAAGATAAAATGGGGGATAGGTTCCTACACTAATGTCCTTTTTAGGTTCTTCTAGTATAAATTTGGGGCTATAAATAATTAGAGTTTTAATAATTATGCACGGATCTCGAGAATATGCATTACTAAGGAAGTGACATGCGGGAGTTAGTAATCAACATTAATTTAGTAAATAAAATATAGGTAGGCTTGGTTATAGATTTTGATGCTAGTCGTTCGACAAAATACCAAACTTTCACCCATTGATTCTTTCGAATACCTAATAGGCGTGTTCAACAATTGGCAACCACAACCTTAATCTAGGCATCCCTATTTCTAGGATGATACCCATGACATAGTCAACCTCACATTCACCCTTATGTCTAAGATAGTGAATATTTAGCAAACTACACACATAATTGTTTATTATTGCTTTGTTCTCCACATCCCTCTTTTGAGGATGATATGGATTCCTACACTTCACCCAAAACCCTTCTTTCAAAGATGGCCTTGAACTTTCTAGAGCTTGGAGCTTTCACTCATCAAACCCATGTGGGTATTTGGGTCTTTCACCCATCAAATCCCAACCAAAACAGCATAGCAATGATAAAACCCATAAAAATGAACTACCACATAGATCTAAAAATAACAATCCACACACACTTAAACCCCTATTCACACATAACCTCAAGCGAGAGATTTAGATACACATAAGATAAATAAGCATAGATATACCCATAATCTCTATTGAAATGAATTGTTGAAGAATTATGCAAATGTTACTTCAAACTTGGCTTTCCCACGATATCAACAATGGAATTCTTGGCTTTCCCACGATATCAACAATGGAATTGAGCAAATCTTTCACTTAGAAAAGTCTCCAATGTATTATTCACCCAAAATTTATACAATATTTTCTTCTCCAAAAAATGGAGGCTAAAGAGTCTAGAGTTAAAACCTAAAAATTAAGAAAGATAGAATATTAATTCTAAGGCTAGCGTTTTAGTCTTTTTGTCATATTTGGGATCAGCTACGTGCATTTCCAATTTTTTTCTTGGGCTAAATATTTTTACTGAGTCGCGATCGCACCAACTTGGCCGCGATCGCAGCTAACTCACGCGAGCGCATTTTATTGACCTTGGCTTGACTGTCGCGATCGCGGTACCTGAGGCTCTTCTGTTGCAGGTTTTCAATTGCACTTTCTTGCTCCCTTTTTGATCATTTTGAGATCTAATACACATCTTTTAATCTCCTCAACTTTATGCCTGCAAAGGGTGAATATTAGTGCATCTAACCATAAATTTGTCTGATTTATGCATTCAAAATGAGGTAATGTGTATGAATCATGAGTTTGAATGAGTGGTAAAATTACCACTCATCAGGCCCAGGGGTCGGGTGTGTTTTTGGCTGAAAATTGATCGGGCAACCCCAGGCAAGCTGGGGAGTTAATTTTTTAATACTTAGATAACTCATAATAATTAATTAAGGTTATATAGCAAAATTACAATTGAAGTAGCTAAAGGCGTGTCATAAATAGTTATTTTACCTTGTTTAATTAAAGATTATTAATTTTCTAATTCGTAAATGACTTATAATAATTAATTAAGGGTAATATTGTAAAATCACGTTTGAAGTAGAGGTGATATAGTAAAATTATAGTTGAAGCAGCTGAAATAGACATATTATAAATGGATATGTTACTTTTATTAATTAAATATTATTATTTTTAAATACATAAGTTATTTAGAATAATTTATTAGGAGTGATAGTAAATTCATGGTTGAAGCAGCTGAAGTAGACATGTCGACCATGAGCTGCCTGCTTCAGCAGCTTCATTGTGACTTATAATATAGGAGAATATGTAACTATATGTGTGTTGTACGTGTATTCGGCTAATTTCATATTAAATAAAAAATTAAAGTAAGTATATGATATTCAAAAACATTTTTTGTTATGAAAATTGAAGTAATATTTAATTTTAAGTGAGAATATGCTTTTTAAGTGACAAAGATAGCACCTCTAAAATGATTGAATATGCCCCCTCATAAAAATATGAAGAATTACATTAATTTAGTGTCGCTTATAATGACATATTTTTTAGTTTATGAGTTAAAAATGTCATTTTGTCGAGAGAAGCTCTTATACAATATGATTTATGTTATGGAATATAAAATATGTTTTAGAAGAATGAAGAGAAGTATCATGATTCGATTTCTCAAGTCATGATGACACTTACTTTAACCCACCAATAGATAAGTCATAAGTCAAATCGTAACCTAAAATGCTAGAAATGGGCTAATTGGTGGAAGGCATAAGAAGCATAAAAAATGAAATATGCAACTGTATTATAAACAAGTAAATATAAGTGAAAGATACTAAAAAAAAAGCAAAGAATGAGTAAAGAGTACAAAAGAGTATCCCATGACCTAGTAAGATCGATACAAAAGCCACTAAATTTAAAAGATGAGTACTGAATAATGTCAATGTACAGGTAGTCACGAAAGTAAAGACTATCCAAAAATGGTAGAAAGAGAGAAGATCAACCATAGCTCTAAAAGCACACTCTATCACTTAATCCCTCCAAAAGCTAGATGTATCACCAATGACGATGACTAGCACTCAGATCTACATCAGAAAAAGATGCAGATGTGTTGTATGAGTACCAAAACAATGGGTACTTAGTAGGCATCATCGACTGACTGAGTTAAATCATAATTTAAGCATAACACAATGCGAGAATATAAACTAAAGTCAGGGATAACAAGGTAACCTGAAATAATACTCTGGCTGATAGATAATGAATAACGAAGCATATAAAGTCAAAGAAATACAAGCTAATTACAACTTAACTGCCTAACTAGGCCTCCACAAGCCCCAAAGGAATAAACAAAAGAAAGCTAACCCAATTGATCCCCCATAAGCTCAATTGATACAATCAAGAGAGGACCACTAGCAACAATAATAATTATAAAGTAACCGACAATTGAAATCATATCTATGAATCTCTTTCGTGCCATACCCACCAGACTCGAACCAGATCCTTAACACCATAAGTGAACAATAATCATCGAACTCAAACCAAAATGTAATGTAATATATACTAAACTCGAATTGAAAATTTAGTATCATCTGAGAATAGTAAGTGCCAGACTCAAATCGGTCTTTAAAGTACAAGTTAACAAGTCTAGTAAAGAGTTGGAAAGATGATTAAATAATCCTAAGACTCAAAAGTATATATAAGGTGACAAAAAAGGTCTCCTAGGTCTACAAGGAGCTATTTAGAATATTTGACCCAGAAGAGGACCTAAAGTTCATACTAAGGAAATTATACCCAAAATTAGACTAAGGCTTTTAAATTCTACTAATATTTGTTAAATAAGTTTAAATAATTCTAAGGCAACAATCCAACTCGAGGAAAAATGAAATAGGTCAATTCTACCTCAAAACGCTTCTCTAACCTGCTAAATATTTTAAATTTTGCTAAAAATGCATCTAAGCTATAAATTCAAACCCAAATCTAGTATATAGTACAGTAATACCATAATAGAGCTCAATCTATGAGGAAAGTAAGTCTAGCCTACCTGAACGCCGGCGAAGCTCGAGAAAGTCCACTAAATCGGATCTTTTAACTTCCAAACAATCCTTCTCACAATGACATGCTATCAAAATAATGCTTTGCACATTAATACAAAAGCAAAATTTTCATATTACATGTAAATGTTTCGGGTCTAAAATCAAGCTAAAAATGACATGTGCGGCTCCCTTGTGGAATCACTACTTTGATACCGTCAAAACTTCCCTTAAGCTCAAGAATCATTTATCCTAAAAAATAGGTGAAATTCAATCACAAATACTCCCCTCAAATTAGCCTACAGTGAATCTGGAAATTTAAGTTTAAATTGAAGAATTAACTAATAAATTAGAGGAAACTTACAACAATCTTAGATTAGAAAATTGCCCTGATGAGATCTAAACCTCATCCTAAAATATCCAATGATCAAGATCAACAATTCTATATGCCTCTTAGGATTTTATAGACATGAAAAATAAAATAAATAAAAAGGGGTCGAGTTCCACATCTTTTGATGCTGCCCGGGGTCCCTTCTTCATGATTGTGAGGACCTTGCTGGGATCGCAGACCATGACCTAACTTACTCTTATTGAACGCAGAGACCAACCGCAATAACAATAATCAATGAACTTGGCTTTCATGAATGTAGCCAAGGTCATCACAATTTTGATAGCTATTTACCTTGGCCTTCTCTTATATATAGCCAATGGCCTCGCGAACGTGAAGGCCATTTTTGGCCTGCACCAGCTGAAGCTTGCAACATCAGTTTTGACCAAGTGACAACCCTTCGATCAAACCCTTGCAATTTGTTCAAAATCCCGTTAATGCAAATAAACTATGTTATTGCCATAACCTAATTTAATCATGATGGTACCTTATATGACCTACCAGTAGGTAAGCCAATTCATATTCCAAAACCTCTAGTAACAGACTATCTAGAAAAATGAAGAGAATCTGCAGAATAAATGTAATAAATGGGCTAATATATATAAAGCAACCCTAATACTTGATGAATTTAATACAAGAGATTCTAATACAATAAGAGTACAAAGTCGAATACTGAATAAATATACATTACAACCCATCTCTAAATACAACTATAAAGATCAGTGTAATTCGTAAGAGTACAAAAATCAAATGAATTGCCTGATAACCACACTATTAGCTCCAGCAAGTCATAATTGTCTTGAGGTACCTATTGGAAAGCTATAAACATTGAAATAGTGTGGAGATGCAAAAAATGACCTAGAGAGTTATTACAATATCCACTTCTAAAAGAACTTTCATCTGCAAAAGTAAAGGATCAAAGTGTACTTGAAGGCTCAAACAGGTGGGTATATTGTACCCATATCTGACTCTCGATCTCCTAGGTATCCTCATCGACTGGGCAGTTTCTTCTTTGAATCTTAACCATTGGAATCTCTCTAGAGCGCAACCCCCTAACATCCCTGGATAATATAAGGATTGACTCCTATATGAAGGTCAACCTCTTATCTAACTGGACCGGGTACTACCAAAGCACGTAATAGTCATTTGGGATATAGCGCTGCAACATGAAGACATGGAAAACTTGGTGAACAATTGTAAAATCTAGGGCAAGCCAACTCATAAGCTACCTTTCCAATTGTCCAAAGTATCTCAAATGGACTAATATACCTGGGTTGAGCTTGCCATCCTTCCGAACCTCATACGCTCTTTATGGGTGATACTTTAGGGAAAGCCCAATTGCCAACTCCAAATTTGAAGGCACAAAGTCTATGATTTGCCTACCTTTTTTGCCTACTTTGAGATGACCTCAACTTATCCTGAATCACCTGAACCCGATCTGACACTTATGAAGTAAGCCAGTACCACGGGGTCTAACCTTGGAGGTCTTAATCCAACCTATCAAAGATAAAAAATGCCTACCATATAATGCCTCAAATGGTGTCGTCTCAATACTCTAATGGTAGTTATTATTATAGGCAAACTCCATTATGGCTAAGTGCTGCTCCCATTGACTTCTAAAGTCCATAACACATGCGCGAAACATATCCTCCAAAGTGCATAACTCATATATGATATTAACAACTATGGGAAAATGCAAAATAGTTAAAACACAGAAAAATCTAAAAATACCAACAATGATTGTACAATGGCTGACACCACCATCCCACCCACTCCTAACCCCAACCATTTACACCCTAAAATATTTTTAAATGAGCTTCTTTTACCTATTTTACTGCATTTAAAGTACCAATATTTTAAATATATAATATGAGTTGTATTCATATTTGACCCATCTAAAATGGTCATGTATCCAACCTATTTAATATGGGTTAAAATGAATGAAAACCCATATAAATCACCTATTTTTACAGCCTAGTGATGACAGTGGAGGCAATTAGAGAAGAAAAAAGAAAGGAAAAAGTATGGCGGCTGGTGAGTGAAAATGGATTTATGTTAGGGGTGTTAGTGTAAAAATAAAAAGAAAATATGATAAATCCTTCGATCAAATGTCACGACCCAATTTCACGAGTCATGATGGCACCTACTTTGACATGCCAATAGGTAAGCCAAATTGTGGCTCAAAATGACAAGTAATGGGCTAGTTGGTGGAAAATAGGATAAATACCAAAAATACGCAAGTGATTAGATTACAAGTCATAATAAGAAGGAAAGACCGCATAACTAAGAGTAAATAAGAAAAAAAGATTAAAATATCTCATGACCTAGTAAGGTCGGTACACGAGCCTCTAGTAAAACAATGAGAGTATTATAGGTAGGAAATATACAATAGTCTAAAATATAAAGACTATCCAAAATAGAAAAAGAAGAGAAAGTCAGCTCCAGCTTTAAAAATTCACCCTATCTCCAAAATCTGACTAACACTAATATAATATTAACGGTGACAGTTAGTACTTGAATTTGAATTAGAAAAAGATGTAAAAATATAGTGTGATACTAAAGCAATGGGTACTCAGGAAGCATCGTCAACTGACTGAGATAAATCATAATATAAGTACAATAAGATGCGAGATAATAAACTATGTTAGGAAAAAGGGTAAACTTGGAATAATACTCCAAATATTGAAGTAATAACTAACTATAACATAACTAGCCCTTCATAATCCCAGGAGATGCAAGAAAGAATAAATAATCCACGCGAGCCTCTATAAGTCCGGTGGATGCAACCAAGAAGAAGTAATGACAATAAATATCCCATGTATCCAAATCTCAAAATCATAACCGTGGATTCTCCCATACCAAAATCAATGGACTCAAATTAATTCTATAACCATTATAAGTAACCCCTCAGTATCGGACTCAAAACAAAAATAGTATCTCATATGTCAGACTTAAATAGGAAATAATATCATGAATATCGTAATCAAACCAGAATAAACATCGTGTATTATTGTCAGACTTGAACAGATCTTAATAACATAATTGTTAGACTCGAATCAGTCTTAATAAATACAAGGTACAAACCTAGTCACAACTAGAAAATGTCTAAATCCTCCCCGGGTTTAAGAATATAAATAAGATAATGAAAGAAGGCCTATTGAGTCTACAAGGAGCTAGTTACCATCTTGACCTAAAGTGGACTAGAGGGTCCACCTCTAACCCTGAACGTCCAGTCTAAGAAAATTACTACCCCAAACTAGTCTAAGGTTCTAAAATCCCACTACAAGGTGCTACATAAGCCTTATTGAGTCCTAAGATAGCAATTTAACCTAAGAAATGGGTAGTTAAGTCAAATACATCTAATTACCTTTCACTAATTGGCTAATAATCAATATTTTTCTAGCTATGCAATCAAGTCATAATTCCCAACCCAAGACTATCATAATACCATGAATATATAATAATAAAGCTCAATCTAAGAGGTGAATAAGCCTAACCTACCTGGACGTCGAGGAATGCCATACAAAGTCTGCTAAATTAGAGATTTCCCCTTCGAGATGACTCTACATGATGCCAATCTATCAAAACAATGATCAATACATTAATATGAGAATAATGATACACATATTGCATTTTATGCTTTGGGTCCAAAATTGAGTAAAAATCTCATGTGGGACCCACTTGCAGAATCTTACTTTCAAAATTGTCAATATGTTATTCTATGCTCAAGGATTATTTACCCTTCAGAATGTGTAAATTTTGACATCAAATGACTCTCAAATTAAACCAACAAGGAACTAGGAATTTATGACTAAATTTGAGAATTACATCAAGAATTAGATGGAGACTTTTGGGCCCTTTACCTTTCTGAATCGAGAACCGACCCATCTTGCATTGTCCCAATGATCAGCGGGGAAAATATAAGGATTATGATAAGAAAACGTCTTTATCAAGCTCACCAACACACTAAGATAACCCAAAGATCAATATTCCAACTTTCCACACTCTCTAAGGCTTTAGTGCTCTTGGACATGGAGAAAAGAAATAGGTGAAGACTGAAATAAATTCTACTATGATTACCACTTAAGAGATCACAGCTAAAGCAATATAGGATCACTTAAGCTATCCTTGTCACTTGGCCGACCTCCACTAAAGTGGACAAGGCATCACTTAAGAGACGTTTGCTTAGTGGTCAGGCCTCCACTAAAGATACATAGGCAGGACCAGCCTTAGCTGCTAAAGCAACCACCACTTAAGTGACCAAAGGTCTGCACAAGTGGTTGCACCAGCTGAGTTCGTGCACCAACTAAATTTGGATTTTGTTAAGTTTTCATCGACCCCTCGAGATCCATTCAGATTCCTTTGAATGCAAATGAACTATGATACCATATCAAATTCAACATTCAAACTTAAATATCACATCAAAATTTACATTCAGAGTTATTTCAATAAAATGGGGCCTCCTACATCCAAGGGCCACTTTTTACCAAAATATGTCCAATAGTCCAAAATAAGTCTGGATGTCTTGGGACCCGAGCCAAAGGTCTCTCTACCTAAAATCAATATTTCAAAGCTAATAAAACTATTAAAATTGGCATATGATGTTGTTAACCTGAAGTTTTCCCCGATAGACAATTCTTACCAACGAATACTTCAAAATAAGGAATTAGCTCTAAAAACTAAATGAACTGCCTGGTAACTAAATTGTCAGCTCCAACAAGTTATAAATGACTTGAGGCATCTATAGGAAAGCTTTAAATGGTGTAAAAGAGTAGAAAAATAGAAAACAACTTGGAGGGTCATTACAAAATTCACTACTAAAAGGTCTTTCATCTGTGAAAGAAAAAGGTAAGGATATGCCTAAGGGATAGAATAGGTGGGCATACTGGGCCTATATCTCACTCTTGATATCCCAAGTAGCCTCCTCTAATGGGCGGTGTCTCCACTTAACCTTAATAAAACACCCCAGATTTTTGGCCCTTAGAAATTTCTTGAGCCTTGAGCTCACTGCCTTAATTATGACTTGTCCATATGAGTTGTATGGTGTCTTGACAGTTCAGGTGACCCTATTCTTAAGGTGTATAGTAGATGGTGGTTGGGTTTCTATCTGTGTTATGACTTGGTGATACGAGTCATTAAGAGTGGTGATAAATTGTTAGGACGAACCTTATCTAAATCAATAACTTAGTGGCTTGACTTGGCTCTGAGTACGAGTGGCTCACTAGGAGCCGTAGGGATAGATTACAAGTCATAATTTAAAGTCATAGGTTGTCCAATGTCTGGCCTATTTGGGTACTGTGTTGGTCACGAATAGACCCCATGGGTCATAGGGTCAGATTACGAGTAAGATCATAGAGTCGTAAGGTGGAAAGTGTATGGGTGTAAAACTCATTGTATACGACTCAAGGCTATGAGTCGTATTATGTGGTGACAAGTCAATAGGTCAATTCGTAACCAAGGATGACTTTTTACAATTTTAAGTTGGGGGCATTATGTACATTTCCCACTTTAAGTCTCTTTGATACCACGAATTAAAACCTTCTTTGAGAATTCATTAACAAATAGTTCCCAATAAAACACTTTCAAATTCTCTCTCAAACACTCTATTCAAGCTAAGGCTAGGGTTTCAAAGAAAGTGGTCATCTAGTGTTGTAAGGTGTAGTCTCTTCTAAATTCCTTGGTATTTCAGGCATGTCACTCCTTCATTATTTTTATTTTTCTTAAAAAACATGTTTTAATGTATGGCTTTCATGGTGTTATTATGGTTTTGAAATAAAGGTTGGGGATTTTGAATGCTTATGGTTGAATGATGTTTTCCTATATAATTATGGTTTCCTATGTTTTAAATATGGTTTTGAACATGGGGGTGCATGGGTATGGTGGTGGAATTTGATAATGGTAATTTTCTCTAAACTTGTGATTTTTTAAGTGGTTATGACCCCAACCCTATATTGTAAAATTGGTTGGTAGTTATGAGAAAGGTGGGAATTTGAATTAGGGGTACAATGGAATCCCCAAAGTGTTTGGTTTGACTTATTTCTTGAAACTAATGCATGGTATAAATTGTTAAATAGTTACAGATAGTTTTGAAAACCTTGTAGGGTACACGGGAATCCCCTAAGTGATTACATAATGAAAAACCTCATGGTGTACATGGGAATCCCTCAAGTGATTTTAATAATGGAGTCTGCAGGGTACACGAGAATCACCTAAGTATTGACCAATGACATTGCTTGCAATGTATGGTCGGTATGATGATACCACATATAATGCCTTAATAATTGACTCCTAGAATTGGTGGTTTGGTTATGTGCTAAATGTTTTAATTGGGCAATAATGAAGGTGGTGATAGCTAGCCGTGAAGGTGTGATTCTAAAGGACGGACACTGAAAACTCATGTTTGCCGACATAAGGGTTGGTCTTGGTGACCATGTGCTTATGGGGTACACTGGAATCCCCCACTTCTATACTATTATATATGAATCATGCAGGGCGAAGGGTACATGGGAATCCTCGGCCATCTATGATATCTCTATTTCGTGCGGCTACACGTACTGGGACCTGTTCAGGGGGTAATACTGGACCTATATAGCCCGTGGGTGGATTTATGATAGTAAGGCTACACAATCCAGGTTAAAGTTTTAAAATACATGCCAAACCTTATTCCCCATCCCGACATGGTATATATGTATATATGTATTTGTATATGGTTTATGTTAATTAGTTTGACTTAGTTTGGATTTGTAGAACTTACTTTATCTTTATCCTTGAATTACATGCTAGCGTTCAGCCCGCTAACCATCTTCAGGTGTTATATCCCTATGCGATGGAGGTACTAGCGATACTTTCACTTTTCTTGCTCACTGACTTGGTGATTTGGGGATAACTTTTGAGTCAGACTGAAGTGGTGAAATTTCATACTCCGGAAGACCTTATTTCATGCTATGGACTTCTTTATATCATTTTTATTTCTATGGGTTTGGTTTTGGCTATGGTCGGGGGAATGTCCTGACTGTATATCCTTTGATTCTGGTTAGAGAATGTGTTGGAATACTATAGGCATGGGTGGTGTCAGTATTAGTGTTAACATTTGTATTGGTATTGGCATTGGGATTGGTAATAGATGACTAATTAGTTGTGGCATTTGATTTTGATTTTAGACTTATTGCCATGTATTTAATTTAATATTGTCTTATTATATGCTCGGAATTCACCAAACATTAGGGTGAAGGGGGTTAATGATTGGGTATTGGGGGTGGTCTCCTGTCCTGGTTGGACATGAGATAATCAACACGACTAGGCCATGGTTCAGGTCGTGTCACTTATCTACTGGAATCTCCCTAGAAAGCAACCACCTGAATCCCTAGATAATATGAGAACCGACTCCTCCACGAAAGTCAATCTCTCATCTAACCTGATGAGTCCTACTGAAGCACATCTGACTCATCAGGGATGTAACACCACAAAATCAAAACATGAAAAACTAGATGAACAACATTGAAATCTGGGGGTAATACTAACTCATAATCCACCTCTCTAACTGTACAAAATATCTTAAAAGGTCTAATGTATATAGGGTTAAGCTTTTCTTTCCTCCCGCACCTCATCATGCCCTTCATGGACAATACATGAAGCAATACCCGATCTCTAACTGCCTTAAGGCACAAATTCTATGATCTGCTTAAGCCTTCTGTCACTTTGAGTTACCCTTAGCCTATTCTAAATCACCCTAACTCTATCCAACGACGACCGAAGTAAGTCAGTACTACAAGGCCTAACCTCGGAGGTCTTAAATAATATCATCAGAAATTGACAATGCCTACCATATAGTACCTCAAATGGTGACATTTAATGCTCGAATGGTACCTATTATTATAGGAAAACTCCACCAATTATAAGTTCTGATCCCACTGACCTCCAAAGTCTTTAACATAAGCCCGAATCATATCCTTAAAAATCTGAATAGTCAGCTCTGATTGTCTATCAATTTAAGGGTGAAAAGCGGTGCTAAGATCCACTAAAGTACCTAACTTCTCATGAAAATCCCTCAAAAAATCTAGAAGTGCATACCTAGCCTCTATTTGAAATAATAAATATAAGATACTCTATGCGGGAAAACTCCCTCACAAACTTAGGTATGGGTGAGCCTCTTGTCATTGAATGACATTTGATTAGGAAGGAAATATGCTAATTCGGTCAATGAATATACAATGACCCAAATACCATTGGAACAATAGGAGGTGCGAAACAACCCACTACCGAAGACCATGGTGATCCATTCCCACTAGAGAATGGGCAATCTCTGAATCAGGACACCAGGTCTCTGATGCTCAACCTTCACTTGCTGAAAACATAGGAAATGAGATACAAAGTTTTCTACATCTATCTTCATGCCACTCTACCAGTAGTGCTACCTCAAATACCATTCATCTTAGCTGCCCTAGGATGAATGGAGTTTCTGGAGCTATGAGCCTCACAGAATATCAACTAAATCAAATCACCAACCCTTAAAACACAAATACGACCATCATATCTCAGAATGCCCTCAAAATCCATGTTATCCCTCCTAGACTCACCCCTCAACACCTGATCATGAATGATACAAAGTCCCCCATCCTCAGACTAATGACTCTGAGTCTACTCAAATAAAGTAGATCTAGCTTTAATACTAGCTCCCTTTGAAGAGAGATGATATAGAATAGAGATGTCATAATCCTTCAGCAACTCCATTCATCTGCACTATCTTGAATTAAGCTCTCTTTGAGTCTTAAGGTGTTGAAGGCTATGGTGAATAGTGTAGATCTCATGATGAATGCCATACAAGTAATGCCTATAAATATTAAGCACAAAAACTATCACCGCCAACTCTAAATCATGAGTGATGTAGTTGTGCTCGTGCACCTTTAGCTTTCTTGACACATAAGTAATAACTCGACCTTGCTTTATCAAAACACAACCTAAGTCAACACCGAAAGCATCACAATACATGATAAACCCTTCGCCCTCAACTGGAAGATCCAATATAGGAGTTGCTGTCAGTCTGGTTGTTGATGCTAAAATAGTAGCAAAATCCTCAACGAACCACTTGTAGTAGCCCAACAAACTAATAAAGCTATTAACTCCAGATACTATGAACCTCAGATGGATATGTAGGTCTGGATCAATATTGAATGGCTTAAATCCTTGCTGGATCTACCATAATCTCATCCTTAGACATAACATATCCTATGAATGAAACCAATTCAAACCAAAACTCACTTTTTGAGAATTTAACAAAAAGCCTATGATCTTTCAAAGTTTTAAGAACAATCCTCAAATATTGCATATGCTCCACCCTGATCCTAGAATATATAAGAATGTCATCGATGAACATAATTACAAAAGAGTCCAAGTAAGGTCTGAACATGCAGTTCATCAAATCCATGAATGCACATGGGGCATTGGTTAACTCAAAAGACATCTCAAGGAACTCATAATGGTCATAGAGAGCCTTGAATTCTATCTTTGGGATGTTATCAGTTCAATTTCTCAAATAATGGTAACTGGATCTCTAGTCAATCTTAGAGAACATCGCTGCTTCCTGAAGCTGGTCAAACAAGTCATCAATATGAGGCATAGGATACTTTATTCACTGTCACCTTGTTCAACTACTTGTAATTGATGTACAAATACAATAAACCATTCTTTTTCTTCACGAACAAGATCAGAGCACCCTAAGGTGGCACACTTAACCTAATGAAACCCTTAGCCAGAAGATCCTGAAGTTAATAATTCAGTTCTTTAAGCTTATAAAGAGCCATAGAAATAGGTTGGGTGTGGGACTTAAGATTAATAATAACCTTAATATCATTCTTAGGAGGAAGGCTAGGTAGATTGGTAAGAAAGTCAATAGGAAAATCATAGACTATAGGAACAAAATCAAGCGAAGGAATCTCTACACTAACATTACAAATATAATCAAGTTTAAGAATTGCAACCCCTCGATGTATTTCTCCTATCCCAAACATAAGAAATAATTCCCATCGATGCGCGACTAATAGATCTGTAATGACCCTTCAGGTTATTTTTCATATTTCTATTTTTTTTATTAAAGCTTACATATAGCTTCCCCATATCATTTATGAAAGTTAGAACTGACAGTGTGGTTATTGGGTAGTTCATTTGGTTTTTAGATCCAATTCCCTATTTTGGAGTCTTTGCTAGTTCAAAATAGCAATCGGGTGAAAATATTAGTCAAATGATCTCATATGCTAAATCTGACTATTCCATCAGTACTAGGCGAACCTTTGGTTTAGGTCTCGAGGCGCCTAATCTCATTTTGAGCTATTGGCTGAAAGGTAAGAAAATAGAATATGGGTGTGGGACCCACTTTTTATTGAAATGACCTCTGATAGAAATTTTAATTGTGCCATTGAGTCTGAAACATTAAATTCGATAGGGTAGCATGGTCTGTTTGCATATATAAGATTTTGAATGAATCCTATAGGGTTGGCTGAGACTTGGAAATTTCCAAAGTCTCAGCTAGTGCTGGTGCGCTCGCATTCATGAGTCACCGACCACTTTATCGATCTTCTGACCAACAAAAGTATCGTAAAAGAAATATCCTCAAAAGCAACGTAAGATTCACATACATGACTGTTGAGTGTCGCATAAGTAATAGGGTGACCAACGGGTAAGTATCATGCATACGATCCACAGATCATGAATGCAATACTCGTGTATCTAGGAAAGGTATTTATTCAGCTTATATTTTCCCATTCCTCATCCATTATCACGAGTCCTAAACCCTAAAATGTGGGATAACTTGTGAATAACAATTGTGGGATATTTTTGAGCTTGGATAAAGATTAATTCCATTATTTTCCTTTAAATTTATGGTTAGATTCCCTCATTTTCATGGTTTCTTTTCCCTTTTCTCCATCTAAAATCTCTAAACCTCGGTGACTTGATTTTATCACCAATATAGGTCAGAAATCACCCATTTTGAGGGTAATTAATCCTTGAGCATATGGATATGTTGAGTTAGTTTCGAAAATGTAATTTCCATAATGGGCCCCACATAGGATTTTTGCACAATTTTGGACTCAAAAGCACAATAGTGCAATATGGGTATCATTATCTTTATTTTGATGAGTAGATTGTGATTTTGATAGCATGGCACCTTGTGGAATCTTCTCGGAAGGGAAAATCAGTGATTTAGCAGATTATTTGAGCTTTCTATAATGTCCAAGAAGGCTAGTTTTTACCTCTTTATTAATTAAGATATGTCATAGTATGTTTAGAATATTATATTAAATTTGGGATGGGTTTTAGGTGTTGGCAATAAATTGACAATATTTGGGTTAGTTGGACTTTTTAGGCTGTCCGAAAACCGTAATTTAGGTATAATTGACTTAGTTATTTAGTTCCTTAGTAGAAATTCTATCTTAGGGATAATAAAGTCTTGTTTTACATTTAAAAGTAGACCTAGATACCTTACCCTAGTCTAGGATACAGTTTACCTTATAATGGATTTCATGGATTAGAAGTAGGTCCCTTCGATCTGACTTAGGCCAAGACTTTTACTAGTTTTAGTATACCTTTATACACTCATTTTATAATTTAAAATAATTATTATGAGGCTCGATAAGTCTGGACAGTTAATAGTTATGGTGGTTTGACATTAGGAATGGATGCTAATTGTAACGCCCTAATTTTCTGAACTGGAACGCTAGTGCTTATGACCCCGATGGACCACAAGCTAACCCATGACTGATATCTATACTTGTATACTGCAATTCATGACATAATAATGCAGAAAACATGCACAATAGGCCATAAGGTTCAACTGAAATAATATAACATCGCAAAAAATACCCAAAATAACTAAAAACTAAATCTGAAAGCTAAATCTGGGCGTAAATATGAAAGCCTCTAAGTATTGTCTAAAATAAAGAGTTGAAGGAATATGTCTCCAACTAACTCCGTAAAACTAAACTGAAAAAATAAATGAATAAATCAAATAATGTCGTCCTCGAATGAAGAGAACTCACTGCAACTCTGTATGCTGAATGCGACTGTTACTGCTGGTTTGGGACTCGTGCCTCTGAACCTATGGTGTAACATGAAAAGAAAGCACCATAGCGCAAATGCGTCAGTACAGCTAGAGTACTGAGTATACGATTGAGGTAGGTTAATACAAAGGGTTTACATGCATCAATAGTACTATTGACTGACTGATATGAACGTAAGAGTACAAATATACATACATAGTAACTAAGATCGTGAGTACGTAATGGCTAAATCTATATGCTAATACATAGCTGCAACCATAGTTCTGATAATATGGATGACTGTATCTGACAGCCCTGAATCTAGTTGAACTCTCTGAGTTCTGTGCTATAACTGAATTTGACCGTATCTAACAGTCCTGGTATAATAATATCTAAAGAAATGTTCGATTTCTTTTACTGAGACTGATATTGAAACTATAGGAGGTAGTTGTTTAACCGACATGCCCCATGTATGCTATTATGGCTAAGCTGGGGTCCAATCTCTGCCCCGACTGGAGGGGTGTCAATACGGCGCCACTGGTAAGAACAGTTGTGAGTGACCCTTATCTGGCAGGTACTCAAGGTGAGAATGGTGGGACCCTAAACTTACAGGTTAAGCCACCTCATTAACCCTAATCTGACAGGTTAAGATGCCTCAACCTACGCTGGCTACTTAGTTCTGGAACATAAGGATGACTACTAACAATCACACCCTAAAATGATAGGTGAGTTCCCATCCTTGGGTTTACTCGGTGCTAACATCTACTCCTATCCGAAGGGACTGAACATGATTTGACTGACTGTACATGGACTGAATAATTGACATGCATTGACTGACGAAGTAGTACTATTATGTGAGAGTTAACTAAGAGCATGAGATTTTTGATGTTTCCTGAGTCATATGACTGACTGATTTCTATTAATTATAGCTTGATTGAGTTTATCGTGATAACATGACATGGCTCTGGCCACACAGCTATATTTTTTGGGTACGAATACCCCCAAAACTCGATAGAAGAAAACTGATACACATGACATAACTTGATCACAAGATTTGAGTCCACAATTCATAATATCATAAGTAGGGGATATCATATTTCATATAGTTATTCAACATCTTAAATATTGTAGGGAATGCATGGATATATTTTGTGTACATATTGTATATCTCTATTATCTTGCATGCTTCATACCACCACAATAGCAACACATGAAAAGCATGGAATTCATATTGAAGTATATAGCTAACATGGACTTGTCATTTAGACATCATAGAACTATATAAACATGAATTTCTAGCATTCTAAGCATTTTATCAAACACCTTGCATACATTCTTTAAGGCCTATGGGTTTCATTCTTGCACCATATTAATCCACCTAAAGTTCATGGTTTTCAATTAACAAACATATATATTCCATGAAAACACCTTTAGACATCACATTGAAATTTAAAAAATAATCGTCAACATGTACATACTCATATCACCACAAAAAGTTTACAAAATAATATTTAAAACATGGTTCTTAAGCTCTATGAACGGATTGGATCTATAGATGAACACTACGCATACCTTAGAAAGGAAACCTTGATGATTTGCTGGAGAGTTCTTGGATTGGGAAACTTAATTCTCAATTATCTTGGAAAAAGGCTTGAATCTTGATTTTCAGAGATGAGTTTGATGGAAACCCTAATCTTGTGGTTGAGAGCATAAGAGAAGGTTTTTGAGATGCTTAACTGAAGAAAATAATGGGAAAAATTATGCCTCTTTAGGGTTATAAGTCATGGAAGGTGAAGAAAAAGACCAAAATACCCTTATGAATTAAATTCCCAGTTGCTGAAAATTATAGCTGACAAAATTTTTGACAAGGCATCAAAAATGTGACAAGCCGTCAAAAATGTCGTCACATAGGAGCTGGAATTGATGGTTTCTGCCTAAGTCTGACGACATTTATGACAAGGCATCAAAAATATGACAGGCCGTATAAAATATTGTCACACAAGAGCTGGAATTGATGGTTTCTGCCTAAGTCTGATGACATTTGTTACAAGGCATCAAAAATGTGACTGGCCGTCAAAAATGTCATCACACAGGATCTGAAATTGATAGTTTCTGCCTAAGTCTGACGACATTTGTGACAAGGCATCAAAAATATAATAGGCCATCACAAATGTCGTCACACAGGAGCTGGAATTGATGGTTTTTGCCTAAGGCTGACAGCCTTCGTGATAGGGCGTCACAAATGTGGTAAGCTATCACGAATGTCGTCATACTATTTCTTGCTTGACATGCTGGAGTAAAATAGGAATAACTCTTTGATCTGATATCGGAATTAGGAAAAATTTGTATCGTTGGAAATATAATTCAATTATCTATCTGTTGATAGGTCATGACCTCAAAAATTCCAAGTATAATGAGAGATATGCTCGTCTGAAGTTGACTATACCAATATCCTTCTCAAGAATTCAATCTGTAAGGAATGCTTTGATTCGTTTGATAGCTGGGAGTTATTTGAAGCCTTAATATACAAATAACCTACTCATAAAACTATAAAATAACCATGATGTACTATGCATGAGCTTGGTACATGGCTCTAATATTGGTTTGGATTTTTTGGGGTATTATAATATCTCCCATTTGGGAACATTCGTCCTCGAATGATAACTGATTGAGAGGAAAGAAAAGATAAGATGATGCATACACTGATCATGCTCAACTGGCACATGATTTTTGGACTGACATGAATGCTAAACTGAATATAGAACAACTGAACATGCATATCTGATACATGACTGATAAGCTGAACTCATGAATGCATGACTAATGTTCGGATAAACTAAAATTTCCCGCAATGACATTGCATATCTAATGCATGATCGCTTGACTGAACTGATA
Organism: Capsicum annuum; assembly: GCF_002878395.1. NCBI lineage: Eukaryota > Viridiplantae > Streptophyta > Magnoliopsida > Solanales > Solanaceae > Capsicum > Capsicum annuum. The sequence goes on along the minus strand of NC_061117.1, from coordinate 91,295,923 downwards.
AATGAATGCATGATAAACTATGCAATGGTACTTGATACCAAGTTTATATGGAATTATGAACACGTAACTGAATAAGCTTAAGGAAAATGGTTACCTCGAGATAAGTATGAATTAGTGGAGAAAAGATGAGGGTACTTGGTTCACATGTCTGCTTCTGCTTCCCAAGTAGCTCCCTTCATGGACTGATTCCACCAAAGAACCTTGACTAGAGGGACTTCTTTGTTCCTCAGCCTACGAGTCTAATATCGAGGATTTCGACTAGAATCTCTTCATAAGAGAGGCTTTCTAAATGTCAATGCTCTGAATAGGTACTACAACTGCTGGGTCACCTATGCACTTCTTGAGCAAAGAGACATGGAAGACTAGATGAACTGAGGCTAGATCTGAAGGCAATTCGAGCTTATCGGCTACCTTGTCGAAGTGAGTGAGAATCCTGAAGGGACTGACATATTGGGGACTGAGCTTTCCTTTCTTGCCGAATCTCTTCACTCCCTTCATGGGAGAGATCTTGAGATAGACATAGTCATCGACCTCAAATTTGAGATCCCTTCTATGAACATCCGCATAAGACTATCGGTTCTGAGCAGCCAGAAGTCTTTCTCTGATCAATTGAACTTTCTCTAAGGCATCGAATACTAAGTTAGGCTATGATTGCGGTCTCACTAACTTTGAACCAACCGATCAGAGAACTACATCTCCTACCATAGAGAGCTTCGAATGGAGCCATCTGAATACTGGAGTGATAGCTGTTGTTGTATGAGAACTCAATCAAAGGCAAGTGGTCATCCCAGCTTCCCTTGAAATCAATTGCACACGCCCTTAGGATATCTTCTAGAGTCTGAATGGTCCTTTCTACTTGACCATCTGTCTGAGGATGAAACATTATACTGAGATGAACTTGGGTACCAAGACCCTTTTGGAATGCTTTCCAAAAGTGAGAGGTGAACTTGGTACCTCTATCTGAGATGATAGATAGTGGAACATCATGTAATCTGACTAACTCCCTGATATAGAGTTTGGCATAATCCTTGATTGAGTAAGAGGTATGAACTGGAAGGAAATGAGCTGACTTGGTCATTTTGTCTACAATGACCCAAACTGAATCATGTTGATGACGTTTTCTAGGCAAACCCGTCATGAAGTCCATGTTTACTTCTTCCTACTTCCAAGTAGGAATAGTGAACTCCTGCATGGAACCACTAGGTTTTTGATGCTCTATCTTAACCTGCTGATACGTAGAGCACTTAGCCACAAACTCTGCAATGTCCCTCTTCATCCCACTCTACCAACAGATCTCCCGCAAGTCGTGGTATATCTTAGTAGCCCTGGATCAATAGAGTATCGTGCACCATGCGTTTCTGCAAGAATTCGCTGCCTCAAGTCATCTACACCGGGAACACACAGATGAACCTGACAATGAAGAACACCATCTCCTCCTTGGGAGAAAACCTCTACTTCCTGACTCTGAACTGACTCTTTTAGCTTGTCAAGGCTAGGATCCATGTCTTGCTTCTATTTCACCTCAAAAACTAGAGATGAATCTGAACTACTCTGAATACATACACCATCCTATGAAGAGTCGACTAAGCGAACGCCTAGTCTGGAAAGCTGATGAATCTCCTGAGCTAATTTCTTCTTACTATCCTCAACATGGGAAACACTACCCATGGATAGTCTACTGAGTGCATCGGCCACTACATTGGTCTTGCCAGGATAATAAAGGACACTAATGTCATAATCCTTCAAGATCTCTAACCACCTTCTCTGAAGAAAGATTGAGATTTTTCTAGAAAAATACATACTGAAGGCTCTTATGATCTATGAAGACGTCTACATAAACACCATATAGATAATGCTTCCAAATCTTTAAAGCAAAGACAACTGCTGCTAACTCAAGGTCATGAGTAGGATAATTCTTCTCATGGGGATTTAACTTTCTGGAGGTGTAGGCTATTACTCTACCATAATGCATGAGGACACAACCTAAACCTACTCTGGATGCATCACAATATGCTACAAATCCATCGGAACCGTCCGGAAGTGCTAAAACTGAAGCTGAGGTAGTCGAGTCTTCAACTCCTGAAAACTCTTCTCACAAGGTTCTGAACACTCAAAATTAACCTTCTTCTGAGTCAATCTGGACATATGAGATACAATAGAAAAAAATCCCTCGACAAACCATCGATAATAGCCAGCCAAACCCAAGAAACTCCTGATATCTGATGGAGAGATAGGGCGAGGCCAGTTTCTTACCACTTCGGTTTTCTAAGGATCTACTCTAATGCCATCACCGAAAATAATATGTTCAAGGAATGCTACTGATCTTAGCCAAAATTCGTACTTACTGAACTTGGCGAACAACTGGTGATCCCTAAGAGTCTGAAGAACAATTATGAGATGGTCTGAATGATCATGCTCTGTGCGAGACTAGACCAAAATATCATCTATGAAGACTATGACGAATGTGTCCAAGTACTGCTTAAACACCCTGTTCATCAAGTTTATGAAAGCTGCAGGGGCATTAGTAAGACCAAAGGACATGACTAGAAATTCAAAGTGATCATACCGAGTACGAAAAGCTATCTTTAAAATGTCACATTCTCTAACTCTGAGCTGATGATAGTCTGATCTGAGGTTTATCTTGGAGAAATAACTGGTACCCTGAAGTTGGTCAAATAAGTTGTCTATCCTAGGCCGCGAATACCTGTTCTTGACTGTGACTTTATTGAGCTGATGGAAATCAATACACATTCTGAAAGAACCATTTTTCTTGCGTACGAATAAGACTGGTGCACCCTATGGGGATACACTGGGCCTGATAAATCCCTTATATCAGAGATCCTTCAACTGATCTTTTAGTTTCTTGAGTTCTACTGGTGCCATTCTGTATGGCGGAATAGAAATAGGTTGAGTATCTGGGAGAAGGTCTATGCCAAAGTTTATTTTTCTTTCGGGAGAAATGCCTGGAAGATCTTTGGAAAAGACGTCTGAATATTCATTAACCACTGGGACTAATTTGAGACTGGGAGATTTGGAACTGGAATTTTTAACATGCACGAGATGATACACATACCCCTTAGAAATCATTTTCCTTGCCCGATGGTAGGAAATAAGCTGACCTCTGAAAGATGAAGTGCTACCCTTCTACTCTAGGATGGTCTTATTCGGGAACTGAAACTAAACTATCCTGTTTCTATAGTCGACTATGGCATACCAGGAATGAACCCAATCCATGTCGAGAATGATATCAAAATCAGTCATCTCTAACTCGACTAAATCTGCGTACGTGGATTAGACTGAGAGACTTACTTGAAATTATGCTTACTAGCACGACATGAATACTGAAGAAAGGGAACTGTTCCTAAAACATCTCATAGCCTCCTGTACATAAATGTGGCATGCAACACACCCATGTACAAGACTCTACTGGATGTAGCTTTCAGACTTCCTAGGACTCTATTGAACCTTAGGCTCTGATACCAAGTTTGTAATGCCCCGATTTTCTGAACCGAAATATTACACGGTACTTATGACCTCGACGAACCACAAGCTAACCCATGACTGATATCTGTACCTGTATACTGCAATTCATGACATAATAATGCGGAAAATATGCACTAGGCCATAAGGTTCAACTGAAATAATATAACATCCATATGGGCAAAAAATACCCAAAACAACTAAAAATTAAATTTGAAAGCTAAATCTGAGCATAAATCCAAAAGCCTCTAAGTACTGTCTAAAATAAGGAGTTAAAGGAATATGTCTCCAACTAACTCCGTAAAACTGAACTGAAGAAATAAATGAATAAATCAAATAATGTCATCTTTAAATGAAGAGGACTCACTGCAACTCTGTATGCTGTATGCGACTGCTACTGCTGGTTTAGGACTCGTGCCTCTGAACCTATGGTGTAACTAAAAAAAAAAGCACCATAGCGCAAAGGCATCAGTACAACTAGAGTACTGAGTATACGAGTGAGGTAGGCTAATGCAAAGGGTTTACATGCATGAATAATACTACTGACTGACTGATATGAACGTAAGAGTATAAACATACATACATAGTAACTAAGATCGTGAGTACGTAATGGCTAAATCTGTACTCTAATAAATGGATGGAACCATAGTTCTAATAATATGGATGAATGTATCTGATAGCCCTGAATCTGGTTAGACTCTCTGAGTTCCATGCTATAACTGAATTTGTCCGTATCTAACTGTCCTGGTATACTGATATCTGGAGAACTGTCTAAGTTACTGAGAATGATACTGAAACTATGGGAGGTAGTTGTTTAACCGACATACCCTATGTATGCCATTATGGCTAAGCTGGGGTCCAATATTTACCCCGGCTGGAGAGGTATCAATATCGTGCCACTAGTAAGGATAATTATGAGTGACCCTTATCTGGTAGGTACTCAAGGTGAGAATGGTGGGACCCTAAACTGACAGGTTAAGCCACCTCATTAACCCTAATCTGACAGGTTAAGATGTCTCAACCTGCGCTGGCTATGTAGTTTTAGAACACAAGGATGACTGCTAAGAATCACACCCTAAACTAATAGGTGAGTTTCCATCCTTAAGTTCACTCGGTGCTAACTTCTACTCCCATCCAAAGGGACTGAACATAATTTGACTAACTGTACATGGATTGAATAACTAACATGCATTAACTGACGGAGTAGTACTATTATCTGAGAGTTAACTAAGAGCATGAGATTTCTGATATTTCCTGAGTCACATGACTGACTGATTTCTGTTGATTATAGCTTGACTGAGTTTATCGTGACAACATGACATGGCTCTAGGCACACAACTATATTTTTTAGGTATGAATACCCCAGGAATCGATAGAAGAAAACTGACACACATGACATAACTTGATCACAAGATTTGAGTCCACAATTTATAATATCAAAAGTAGGGGATATCATATTTCATATAGTTATTCAACATCTTAAATATTGTAGGGAATGCATGGATATATTTGGTGTATATATTGTATATATCCATTATCTTGCATGCTTCATACCAACACAATAGCAACACATGAAAAGCATGGAATTCATATTGAAGTAGCTAACATGGACTTGTCATTTAGACATCATAGAACCATACAAACATGAATTTCTAGCATCCTAAGTATTTTATCAAACACCTTGCATGCATTATTTAAGGCATAGGTGGGTTTTATTCTTGCACCATATTAAACCACCTAAAGTTCATGGTTTTCAATTAACAAACATATATATTCCATGAAAACACCTTTAGACATCACATTGAAACTTATACAACAATCGTCAACATGTACATACTCATATCACCCCAAAAAGTTTACAAAATAATATTTAAAACATAGTTCTTGAGCTCTACGAACGGATTGGATCCATAGATGAACACTACGCATACCTTAGAAAGGAAACCTTGATGATTTGCTGGAGAGTTCTTAGATTGGGAAACTTAATTCTCAATTATCTTGGAAAAAGGCTTGAATCTTGCTTTTCAGAGATGAGTTTGATGGAAATCTTAATCTTGTGGTTGAGAGCATAAGAGAGGGTTTTTGAGATGCTTAACTGAAGAAAATAATGGGAAAAATTATGCATCTTTAGGGTTATAAGTCGTGGAGGGTGAAGGAAAAGACCAAAATACCCTTATGAAATAAATTCCCAGTTACTGCAAATCATAGCTGACGACATTTGTGACAAGGCGTCAAAAATATGACAGGCTATCAAAAATGTCGTCACACAAGAGCTGGAATTGATGGTTTCTGCCTAAGTCTGACGACATTTGTGACAAGGCGTCAAGAATGTGACAAGCCATCAAAAATATCATCAGACAAGAGCTGGAATTGATGGTTTCTGCCTAAGTCTGATGACATTTGTTACAAGGCTTCAAAAATGTGACAGTCCATCAAAAATATCGTCATACAGGAGCTGGAATTGATGGTTTCTTCCTAAGTCTAACGAAATTTGTGATAAGGCATCAAAAATATGATAGGCCATGAAAAATATCATCACATAGGAGCTAGAATTGATGGTTTCTGCCTAAGGCTGATGACCTTCATGATAGGGCATCACAAATGTGGTAAGCTATCACGAATGTCGTCACTTAGGAGTTGGTTTCTGCCTAAGGCTGATGACCTTCGTGATAGGGCGTCACAAATGTGGTAAGCTATCATAAATGTCATCACTTAGGATCTGGTTTCTGCCTAATGCTGAAGACCTTCGTGAAAGGGCGTCATAAATGTGGTAAGCTATCACGAATGTCATCACACTATTTCCAGCCTGACATGTTCGAGTAAAATAGGAATAACTCTTTGATCCGAAACTGGATTTTAGAGAATTTGGTATCATTAGAAATATAATTCAATTATGTATCTGTTAGTAGGTCATGAGATAAAAAATTCTAAGTATAATGAGAGATATGATCGTTTGAAGTTGACTATACCAATATCCTTCTCAAGAATTCAATCGGTAAGGAATGTTTTGATTCTTCTGATAGCTGGGAGTTATTTGAAGCCTTAATATACATCTAACCTACTCATAAAACTATAAAAGAACCATGATGTACTATGCATGATCTTGGTACATGGCTCTAATATTGGTTTGGATTTTTTGGGGTTTTACACTAATTATGGCAAAACCCGATAGTTATGAATATTAATGCTATTCAAGTCTGGTAATCAATTATTATATTGATGATATGTATCAGTTTGAGTTAGGTAGTTGATTATTATATTAATGATATGTACAAGTTCAATCTGGCAATTGATTATTATATTGATGATATAAACCGGTTTGAGTTCGACAATTGATTATTATATTGGTGATATGTTCCAATTCGAGTCTGGCTGCTGATTATGGTATTAATGATATGTTGTTTCAGGTCATTATTCATATTTCTTCTTATTTTCACTATTAGAGATTTCCTGTAGCTTCCCTAAGTAATTTATAACTTGCTGGGACTGACAGTTCGATCATCGGATAGTTTATTTGGTTTTTAGATCTATTTTCTATTTTGAAGTCTTCGTTGATTCCAAATGGATATCGGGTGAGAACTTCAGTAAAAAAACTGTCATATGCAAATTCTAACTACGCCAACAGTTTCAAAACATCAATTATAGGCAAGGTAGACATTTGGTTGGGGTCCTGAGGTGCTCGCGCTTATTTCAATGTATAGGTCAGAAAGTTTAGAAAATGAAATATTGGGGTGGGACCCACATTTGGTCGAAAGGACCTAGGATGGAAAATAAAATTTCACCATTGAGTCCAAAACATTAAATTTGGTATAATTACATAGTTCGTTTGTATGTACAAGATTTTGGATTAATCCATAGGGCTTGACAGAAACTTGGAAGAAGTTCCAAGTTTCAACTATTATCTAGTGCAGCTGCTATCGCAAGAAAGGGCCTCAATCATGGTGGTGCGATTGCAAGGCATGGGTTTTGATTGTAAACAACTTATGCAACCAACAAATAGTGTGATAGAAGGTCCTAGGCTGTGATAGCAGGACTCAAGGACCTGGTATAGGTATCAATAGACCTAAATATCTGAATTCAACCATTTCTTACCCCTTTCTTGTGATCATAAACCCTAAATAGAGAAACTAAGTCAAATTGAAGCTTTTTGGTGACTGGGAAACTAGATAACATTAATTTTTGTGATTATCTTTTGATTTGAGCTTTGTATCTTGAGGAGGCTTCTCGAAAGGGAAAAATGATAATTTAGCAATTTGTTGAGCTTTCTTCGGTGTTGAGGTAGGATAGGTTTATCTCTTGTTAGATTACGCTATTTCATTGTTTTATTATGATATTGGGTTAGATTTGGGATAGGTTTTAGTTATTGGATTGATGAAATACAAGATTTGGGATAGTGGACCATTTAGGCCATATTGAAACCGTAGAGTTGAACACTTAGATTATTTCCTTATGCCTTAGGTGAATTAGACTTCATTTCTCATATTTATCATGATAATGCCTTAGGTAACTCAAATTAGGCATAATTGACCTAGTTGCTCAAATTTAGGTAAATTTTCTATTTTAAGGCTAATTGAGACTTGTTAACATCTAAAAGTGGATATTAGATACCTTAAGCCCAGTTCACATAGAAATTGGCCTAGAATCGAACTTAAGGATAAAAAGTGGACTCATAACCCACTTTAGGATATGATACTTGCTAGCTTTGGTAAAACCATTTATGCTTATTAGACCTTGAAAATGAGTGTTGTGGTAATATTGAGAAATCTTGATGCATGATGGTTATGTTGGTTAAATGAGGGTTGGTGTTTATTGATTTTTCTATTATTTATGCTATTGACGATACTACCCAAGATATTTATTATATTTATATATTCGATTTGAGTTTGGAAGAAGATTAGATGTTGATTTTATATATATATATATATATATATATATATATATATACACTCAGTTCGAGTCTGATTGATGATTATGACATTAATGATGTATTTATGGTTTTGAGTCAGTTATTGATTATTTACTGATTTGACTTTGGCTATTAATTATTTATCAGTTTAAGTTTGGGTATTGATTATTGATCGGTTCGAGTCCAGCTACTGATTATATTTGCCATTTTAAGTCCGGTTACTGATTATATTTACTAGTTTGAGTCAAGCTATTGATTATATTTACCTATTTGAGTACAGATATGCATATTATACTATGATAGTATATTTTTTTCTATAATTAATGATATTGGGGTGTGATATTGAAAGTAGCAATTTGGCTAAGTTAGAAAATAAGGAAATAGTTATAATGTAGCATGACATAAATGGACTCTTGTCGTAAAATGGCTAGTTGAAAAATGATGGTTAGTTAGTAATTGATGACTAGAGGTTATGTGATGACTTGTGATTAAATGAACTAGCTAATAAGAGGTGGTTACCAAATTAATAATGATTAGTGAGTAACAATAATAAGGTTGTTAAATGATGGTAACATTATGGAATATGGGTAAGTTGTAAATGATGGTTAAATATCGAGTTTTTTAGTTGTAAATGGTGGATGATTGAATTATTCTATCTTGATTGTACTCTCCAGGCATATGGGAGTTTCTGATGAGTTATTTACCTCTTCATACCAATTAGCATTTGGGAGCCAATTTTATAGTTTGCAATTGCTTGTGTGGTGTTATGTACGTTATGTTATTGTTCCAATTTATTTACTTATCTTGTACATTGTATTGGAGATGATTTAGTGTAATACCCCAAACTTTCTTTAAGTCAAATCTAGTATCCAGAAGAGTTAATGATGACTTCCTAAATCATTAATATTTAAATCAGATAGAATTTTCCTAATTTCGACTTTTTATCATATGGGAAATTGAATTATCTTTCTAACGATACCAATTTCGTCCAAATTCGGTATCGGAGTAAAAAGTTATGGATATTTTATAGAGAACTGTCAGAACTGTCCGGAAACGACGGTCAGGCCGATGGACCGTCGAGCTAGCAACGGGCCGTCTCCCAAGTCATCACGACTAAGGCAGTGAACTCAACTTCTAGTCAAGTGTGATGGTCAGGACCGATGTACTATTTAGCCAGTGAAAAACCGTCGCCCAAACCATCGCAGACGTGGCAGGAAGTTCAGGTTCTGGCCAAGTACGATGGTCAGGCCAGCGGACCGTCGATCTAATGATGGACAGATGCCCAAGCCATCACTGCTAAGGTAGTGAACCCAACTTCTGGTCAAGTGTGATGGTCAGGACTGACGTACTGTCGATCGATCCAATGATGGACCATCATAGATGAGGCAGAAAGTTTAGATTTTGGCCAAGTACGATGGTTAGGCCGGCGGACCGTCGAGCTAGATACAGACTATCGCCCAAGCCATAGCGACTAAGGTAGCGAGCCTATTTTCTATCCAAGTACGATGGTCAGGACCGATGGACTGTCGAGCCAGCGATGGACCGCCACCCAAACCATCACCACTTTCGATCAGCAATTTTAAGCCGCTCTTAAAAGGGTATTTGGGTCTTTTTTCACCCATTTGGACCCCTAATTATACCAGGTTAGAGCTCATAACTTCATTATTCATCCATAACACCAAATTAGGGTTTCTCTCAAAGATCAATCCCCAAGAACAAGAAACTGTAGGTGTCTTATGCCAAGGCAAGAATTCAAGCTTTCCTTCACCAATCTTCAAGAAATCATCCACCCATGTATGTAAAGTGTTGATTCATGAGTCTCTTTCATCCATGAATCTCACGAATCCTATTTTTAAACTCATGAATTGTGATTTCCATATGGTGGGTTGATTTTAATTATGTTGATGTGGTTGTATGAATCCCAAGTTGGAGTCTTTATGTACTTTTCATGAAATTATACTAGTATGTGGGTTGGAAACTTTTAAATTGAGTTGATTAAAGTAACCATGATGTATAAACTAGTGTATATGCCTAATCCTAAGGTTATGCATGCAAGGTGTTTGATAAAATGGCCAAGAGAACAAGAATCATGCTTTAGGACTCAATTATGACCAAATTGATGAGCCCATGCTTTACCCTTTTGTTCAAAATGACTTTCATGTTATTGGTATGCATTGAAATTGTTTGATGGATTGTTCATGAGATTAGACCTATGAAATTATGACATGTTTATATGCATTCCCATTCATGTACCAAACTATGATAATCAAGTGCCTCATGAAATTCTCCAGTGATTGTATTATGGATTGTTGATTATGGTCGTGAGTCCAGGAAGTGTAATGTCTTGTCAGTTTTATGCTATCGAGTCCTGGGGTACTTGTACCCGAAAATTTAGCTGTGTGCCTAGATCCAGTGTCAGTTTTCAAGATACTCTAAGTCAAGCCATAGTCAGTAGATTCAGTCAGTCTCATGACTCAGGAAAACTCAATACTCTCAGTCAATTATTAGATCTCACTAATATTCCATCAGTCAATGGAACTCAGTGAACTTAGTCAAGTCAGTTCAGTATAATTAATTCAGAGTCTAACCAGATGGGAGTAGGATTCAACACAGAGTGAGCCCAAGGATGGGGAACTTACCTGCGAGTAGAGGGTGTGATTCTTAGAAGCTATCCTTGCGCTCTAGAACTACGTAGGTTGAGACATCTAACCTGGTATATGAGGGTTGATGAGGTGACTTATCCTGTTAGATGAGGATCCCGCCATTCCTCTTAGAGTACCTGTTAAATGAGGGATTACTCATAGATTGTCCTTACCAGTGGCGTGGTATTGATACCCTTCCAATTGTGATACAAGCATAATGAGAAAAAAGAGTACAAGTCATTATCAAAGGTTCAAGCTTCGGATTGAAGACCCTTTTGGAGCCTTTTCAATCCTTGTTCATGCAAATGGGAGCTTATGAGAGCATGATGCCTTCAACCAAAGGAGTGTATTTGCTAAAATGTGAAGAAGAGATTTTAATACTCTCTAAGGAAGCCTTGAATACACTCTAAAGGAGCCTCAACTTAGGGATATTATGGTCTTTTGAGACTCACTTTCTACACTCCAAAGAAGCACCCTTCATTAAAGGTATTTTAGACATTGTCTTGTAATAGTATAAATAGACCCTTAGCTTCCATTTTTCAATAGACTTTATGAATTGAAATTGAGTATTACTCTTAGTGTAGTTTCTTTCCTTAGTGTAGGTCTTGGAAAAGCCATCTTAGTGTAGGTCTTGGAAAAGACATCAAAAAACTTGAGAGATCAATACATTTGATGGATTTCACTTGTGTTGATCAATTAGCAAGAAAGGTGTGATTGAGAAGTGTAAATTCCTTTGGTCCACCTAAGAGTAAGGTTTGAACAACCATTTATGAGTTGTTTCTGAAGATTTGATACACTTTCTTGTGCTAATCATTGGTGATAGTAAGGGTCTCATTACCTATCTTTACTTTTATGCATCTCTTTTTCATCTCCTTTCTTCTTTGTGTTGTTTTCCTTGTCTTGTGGTTGCTTATTTTTGTGTCTTGAGTCCTTAATTTCGTTTTTAGTAGTTTATTATTGTATTATTTGGTATCAAAGCAAAATTAAGGACTCAAGACACAAAAATCAGCAACCACAAGACAAGGAAAACTTCACAAAGAAGAAAGTAGATGAAGAAGAGATGCATAAAAGTAAAGATAGGTAATGAGACCCTTACTATCACCAAGTATTAGCACAATAAAGTGTATCAAACCTTCATTGTGTACCTCATCAATGGTAGCTAAAATCTCACTCTTAGGTGGACCAAAGGAATTCACACTTCTCAATCACACCTTTCTTGCCAATTGATCAACACAAGTGAAATCCATCAAATGTATTAATCTCTCAAGTTTTTTGATGCCTTTTCCAAGACCTACACTAAGATGGCTTTTCCAAGCCCTACACTAAGGAAAGAAACTACACTAAGAGTAATACTCAATTTCAATTCATCAAAGTCTAATGAAAAATAGAAGCTCCTCTATTTATACAATTACAAGACAATGTCTCAAATACCCTTAATGAAGGGTGCTCCTTTGGAGTGTAGAAAGGGAGTCTCAAAAGACCATAATATCCCTAAGTTGAGGCACATTTAAAGTGTATTCAAGGCTGCCTTGGAGTGTATTAAAATCTCTTCTTCACATTTTAGCAAATACACTCACTCCCTTGGTTAAGGCATCATGCTCTCATAAGCTCCCATTTGCATGAACAAGGATTGAAAAGGCTCCAAAAGGGTCTTCAATCCGAAGCTTGAACCTTTGATAATGCCTTGTACTCTTTTTTTCTCTTTATGCTTGTATCATTCTCTTCATCTTGAAAGGAATTTATCCTCAAATTCACATCTAGCAACACTAAAGAGAGATGAAAACAAGTACACAATCCTCAGGTAGGAGGGTTAGCATTATACCACAAATGATATAACCATGCCAAGGGGGTATACTCTTATAATATAGCCAATAATCCTTTGTTATGATCATGAAACACTTACTACAAGCATTATAAAGGACTTGGATAAGATAGACATCAAAGGAAAGAGGATTGAAACTTGAGACCATCACATATATCAACAAGCCAAGGTTATTCACATTTGAAATACATCCATGGGTCCTTTGTGTGTGACATGAAGAGCTTAGCATGTATGGCACAAAGGAGGTGGTTTTGGAAAATATCAAGAGATAACGAAACTACAATGGTTTTAATGGCTTCACTATACCCAAAAGATAAGACTACCTTTGGCTTAGGAACCATAAGAGACATTTGTTTCATTACCTCTACCAAAGGACCTCATCAAATATGGTGCCACTATTAATCCTAAGGTCCACCTCACCCACATATCATCATACTCAAACAAGGAAACCAGCCACCAAACTTACTACCTCTACATAATACCAATTCAAAATTAACAAGGTTATCATCATAGGTAAAGAGGTAGTATAGAAAGAAATCAAGTGTGAAGACATCAAGCCGAAGGGGTACACTTTTAAAATACAACCAACAATCCTTTGTTTTAACAATGAAACACTTAGTATGATCAGTAAAAAGGATAACGCTAAGGTAATTATCAAGGAAAAATGAAGACACACCAAGACAATCCCTTTCCCACCCTACTAATGCACTGGGATCAAATGGATAAAGTATCCAAGGATATAAGCCGGGGTTACTCATTTCTTTTACTAGGGAACAATACTCACAATCACCCAAAGCATTTGATTTTAAGGGAAGATTAACATTCAAGAATGAGGATCTATGGCCTAGAAGACTTCCCTTAACAAGATGCATTCCATCCTTCACTTCCTCACTAGTTGTTGGCAACTCACATACCAATGTAGTCTCACCTTGTTTTTTGCAAGGGTAAACTAGTGTGTGAATACTCTTGTCACTTGGTAATGGAACCTTATTCAAGTTATAAGTGTTAGGACTAGATGGATACAAATCATTCTTACAAAAAAATTAATTTTGTCATCTAAAGGATCAACTAGTGCTTGCATACTCACAACAAGAGTTTGGTCCTTATGCAGCCTAACAACACCAAGAGTATCAAAAAAGGAAGATTCACACACTTCTTTACTAAGAAAATCTAAAACTCAACCACTTTGGCCACTACTAGCCATATCACAACAATTCAAGTTTCTAGAGGTGTAGAAGATAACTTTACTACCTTGTAGATCATGGGAAGTGTGTTCTTAACTTGGTTTTACATCATGGAAGCCCTCATGCTCCACATTACAAGGGAATATGTCAATGTTTCCCTTTGGACTCACTTCTTCATCACTTATCCCAAAATTAGGATTTAGTGCACTAAGCATTTGGCGTATATCTTCAATAAAGCTATCCCAATGGGCATTGATGCGATCAAACATGGCATACAAATTATTGGCAGACATGGTACCTAAAATAAAGAAACAAACCTACAAAACGAACAAAAAAGTTAATTCAAGTATCCTCACCAACTCTCTCACTCTCGGATCTCGCCTCACACTTGGTCTCACAAGTGTTGAATACTTGGCAATACTTAGCAAGTGAATTTAGTGGTGAATATACCTTGGACCGGATTTGATTTTTCTTTGATATCTACTACGAATTCAAAAACGAGAAAAGCACACAAAAATTGAAGACGCAAAACAAACGGACTCTAATCTAATTACCAAACTAGTAGGTACTTACTAGTTTGCTAATTAGTGATAGAATAAAAAAAATTGAAACTAGAAACAACAATTAGACACTAGAAAATATAACTAAGAACTTAATTTGGCTGTTGAGCTATGATGACGTGGCATTCAATGATTGGATGTTGAGTTTTCAAAATTTTCACCCAAAATTTTCAAGTCTAGGCCTAGAACACACTTGGAGAAGAAGAATTTTCGTTTTGGAGAGAAAAATTGAAGGTTTGGAGCCCTTCTGGAGCTTCAAATGAATTCAAAATGGATTGGTCCCCCCCCATGTACTTTCAATTGTACTTGATTATTCCCTTTCTCTCTTCTTTCTTTTGGATGACAATGACTATGCCAAGGAATATTCTTTCTCAAACACCAAGAAACTTCTCTTTCTTCTCCTTTTTTTTGGATATAACACACTCTTTGAATATTCTTCCTTAGCAAGACTTGATGAACATGGAAGAACAAGATGAATATTTAAGAGTTGACCAAAGTTTGACCTCTAACCAAATGAACTCCAAATCTGGATTTTTTTTGTAGATCTAGGTTCCTTAGGCCAATGTGAGCTCAAATATGTAAAAATAAGCCAGAAAACTCATCCAAATCACAAGCCCAATTTCGAATCTAGCTTAAAAGCTTCAAAAAAACACCATATCCATGGAGGTTCTTAGCTCAAACTCAACCAAATCTTGTTCCAAGTATAGATCTAGACTCCCTAGGTGTTATAGAACATAACACAAGAAACTTCAAAAACAAAGTAAAAATGTGTAGATCTAAGGATTAAATTTCGGATCTATCACAACACAACACTAGACACCCTTTTTTTGAGATTTTTGGATTTGACTCTTTTTTGATGAGATTTTCTTAATAAGAACACTAAAACCAAGATTTAGGGATGTTGGAACAACCCTAACCAAGGCTCTGATACCAAATAATACAAGAATAAACTACTAAAAACAAAATTAAGGACTCAAGACAAAAAAATCAGCAACCACAAGACAAGAAAAACAACACAAAGAAGAAAGGAGATGAAGAAAAAATGCATAAAAGTAAAGATAGGTAATGAGATCCTTACTATCACCAATTATTAGCACAATAAAGTGTATCAAACCTTCAGACACACCTCATTAATGGTAGTTCAAACCTCACTCTTAGGTGGACCAAAGGAATTCACACTCATCAATCACACCTTTCTTCCCAATTGATCAACACAAGTAAAATCCATCAAATGTATTAATCTCTCAAGTTTTTTGTTGTATTTTCCAAGACCTACACTAAGATGGATTTTCCAAGCTCTACACTAAGGAAAGAAGCTACACTACGAGTAATACTCAATTTCAATTCATAAAAGTCTAATGAAAAATGGAAGCTAAGGATTTATTTATACAATACAAGATAATGTCTAAAATATCCTTAATGAAGGGTACTCCTTTGAAGTGTAGAAAGGAAGTCTCAAAAAACCATAATATTCTTAAGTTGAGGCACCTTTAGAGTGTATTCAAGGCTGCCTTGGAGTGTATTAAAATCTCTTCTTCATGTTTTAGCAAGTACACTCCCTTGGTTGAATGCATTACGCTCTCATAAGCTCCCATTTGCATGAACAAGGATTGAAAAGACTCCAAAAGGGTCTTCAATTCGAAGCTTGAACCTTTGATAATGCCTTGTACTCTTTTTTTCTCTTTATGCTTGTATCAAATTAGGGTTACAGATTGGACCCCAAGTCAATTATATTATCTCATTTGGGGCATGTCGGTTAGATGACTACTTCCTACAGTTATAGTCTGTGCCTCAATCTCAATAATAGAACTCATATAGTTCTATAGAATTTAGGACTGTCAGATACAGTCACCCAGCTCAGTATAGAACTTAGCTGCTTCCATCAGAGGCAGGACTGTCAGACATAGTTATTTAGATAATAGTATATCAGTTATACAAAAACTTATGTTATTAGTATTCAGATTCAGTGATGTCATGATCTTAGTTAAAGTTCACGTATTCATGCATGTCTTCTCACATTCATGTTATTCAGTCAGTTAGTATTGTTCATACATATGAACCCTTGCATTCAGCCTACCTAACTTGCATACCAGTACATTCAATCATACTAACACATACTTTTCTTTTGTGCTATAGTGTTTTATAGCATAGGTTCAGAAGCACCAGCTCTAGAGCATCCTTAGTCGATCAGATGTTCAGCAGTCAGACTAGCAGTGAGTCCTCATTATTTGAGGATGTTATTATTCAATTATTTTATTCTTTTAGTACTTAGTTTATTTTAGTAGTTGGAGTTAGTTGGGGACATGTCCCATCAACTCTTTATTCAGTCAGTTTTAGAGGTTTTCAGACTATAGCATGTTCAGCCAGTTATTTTAGTTTTGTTTTAGTATTGATATACCATATTTCTAGATGTTATGTTTTATTAGATATTTAAATCTTATGGCCTTTCAGCCTTATTCCACATTTATATAGTATATTATGTTGTGCTTAGTTACATATATCAGTTATGGGTTAGCTTGTGGTCCTTTGGGGTCATGAGCATTTTGTAGTATTCCGAAAACCAGATTTGGGGTGTTACAAACTTGGTATCAGAGCCTAAGGTTCAATTATGTCCTAGAAAGTCTGAAAGCCGCATCTAGTAGAGTCTTGTGCATGGGTGTGTTGCGCGCCATATTTATGTACAGGAGGCTAGAAGATGTTTTAGGAATAGTTTCCCTTCTTTCAGTATTTATATCGTGCCTGTGAGCATGAGCTCAAATTTAACCGTTGGTCTAATCTATTCCTCTCTTTTATATATAGAAAAGGCCTCCCAAAAGAAAAAATTAGCCTGTCCAAGCAGATCTCTTGGATGAACATATTTCTCTTACAAACTTCAGAGCAATATTCACTACTCTTGCTAACTCAGTTGCTACTCAGAATGAATGATCAACTATCATTCCAGCCAACCCAATGGCCAATTCAGCTACAGCCAGGATTCGAGACTTCACCCGAATGAATCCTCCATCCTTTTTTGGGTCTAAGATAGACGAGGACCTATAGGAATTCCTTGACTAGGTTTAGAAGGTTACAGATATCATAGGAGTTACTGCTAGTGAGAGTACTGAGCTAGCTACATATCAGTTATAGGATATGGCTCACACATGGTTCAAATAGTGGAAAGCCAAGAGGGGGGAGGAGTTTGCCACTGCTTTTATAGATAGATTCTTTCCCCTAGAGCTGGTGAAAGCTAAGGTTTTAGAATTTATCAACCTCAGGCAGGGCAGCATGACAGTGAAAAAGTATTCCCTTAAGTTTACTCAACTATCTAGATATGCTTCTCATGTAGTGGCAGACAACAGGGCTAAGATGAGTTAGTTTGTTTTTAGGGTGAATGATCGTGTGGTCAATGAGTGCAGATCTGCAATATTGATTAGTGAGATGGATATAGCCAGGCTTATGATCCATGCTCAATAGATAGAAGAGCAAAAGATTAAGATGAGAGAGAAGCAGAATAAGAGAGCAAGGACATGTAGTTTCAACTTTGTTCAGCCTAAGTCAGAGGGTGAAAGTCGTTCTTAATTCTGCCCAAAGTCATCTGTTCTGGCTCCTTCCTCAGCCAGTGCTCCAGTGCCAAAATTTAGAGACGACAACAGAGATAGGGCCCCAAGCTCTAAGTCTTAGGTTAACAAGGCAATGTTAGCAGTGCTCGAACCTATTCTCTTTGTCAAACCATCAACGTACTTGTAGAGCTGGTAGTGATGTTTTCTTTGAATGTGGCAAGCTAGGCCATAGAGTTAGAGATTGTCTCCAACTAGGTCCTCAAGGTCAGCATAATCGTCCCCAGCTCAGTCTGGTTGCCCAAATCAGCAGGGTGCCTCTTCCAGTGCTACCATTAGGCAACGCCCAAATAGAATCTATGTTCTTTAGTCCTGACAAAATCAGGAAAATTCTCCTGATGTGGTCACTGGTACGTTACAAATCTTTCACTTGTATGTTTACGCCTTGCTAGATCCAGAAGCTTCTTTGTCTTTTATTACTTCCTATATAGTAGTTGATTTTAGAGTCAGTCCCAAAATTCTAGCAGAGCCCTTCTCTATCTCTACCCTAGTGGGTAAAACTATCATAGGCCGATGGGTATACAAGAACTGTCTGATTATGGTATCTCATAAAGTCACATCAGTAGACTTAGTTGAATTAGAGATGACAGATTTTGACGTCATTCTCGTCATGGATTGGATTCATTCCTACTATGCTATAGTCGACTATAGAAATAGAGTGGTCCAATTTTAGTTTCCAAATGAACCTATCCTAGAGTAGAGGGGTAGTAGTTCAATATTCTGAGGTCAGCTTATTTCCTACCTTCGGGCATAAAAAATGATATCTAAGGGATGTGTCTATCATCTTATTCGAGTTAAGGACTCTAGTTTTGAAACTCCCAGTCTTGAATCAGTCCCTGTAGTGAACAAATACTCAGATGTCTTTCTCAAAGATCTTCCAGGAATTCCTCCCGAAAGGGAATTAGACTTCGGCATTAATCTTCTTCCAGATACTCAGCCTATATCTATTCTGCCTTACAGAATGGCACCAGCAAAACTCATAGAAGTGAAAGATCAGTTGAAGGATCTTTTAGATAAGGGTTTTATTAGACCTAGTGTGTCCCCGTGGGGTGCACCAATCTTATTCGTGTCCAAGAAAGATGGTTCTCTTAGAATGTGTATAGACTACCATCAACTCAATAAAGTCACCATCAAGAACAAGTATCCACTTCCCAGAATCGATGACTTGTTCGATCAACTTTAGGGTGCCAACTATTTTTCTAAGATAGACCTCAGACCAGTCTATCATCAGCTCAGGGTCAGAGAATGTGATATTCCCAAAATAGCTTTCCATACTCATTATGGTCACTTCAAATTCTTAGTCATGTCCTTTGGTCTAACCAATGCCCCAAAGCCTTCATGGACATGATGAACTGTGCATTTAAGCAATACTTGGATATGTTCGTAATAGTCTTCATAAATGACATTCTTGTCTATTTCTGCAGTGAGCATGATCATGCAGACCATCTCAGAATAGTATTGTAGAATGTCAGAAATCATCAGCTATTTTACCAAATTTAGTAAGTGCAAATTTTGGCTAAGGTGAGTAGCATTCCTTGGTCATATTATCTCCGGTGTTAGCATTAGAGTTGATCCTCAAAAGACCAAAGCAGTGAGAAACTATCACAGACCATCTCTCCATCAGATATTAGGAGTTTGGGTTTGGCTAGCTATTACCATCAATTTATTGAAGTATTTTTGTCTATTGCATCCCGTATGTCCAGATTGACTCAGAAGAAGGTTCAGTTTTAGTGATCAGATTCATGCAAAAAGAGTTTTCAAGAGTTGAAGACTCGACTCACCTCAGCTCCAATTTTGACTCTTCCAGACGATTCAGATGGATTCGTAGTGTACTGTGATGCATCCAGAGTAGGTTTGGGTTGTGTCCTTATGCAGCATGGTAAGGTCATAGCCTAAGCCTCCGGACAGCTTAAACCCCATGAGAAGAATTACTTGACTCATGATCTTGAGTTAGCAACCATAGTTTTTGCTTTAAAGATTTGGAGGCATTACTTATACAGTGTTCATGTAGATGTATTCACAGATCACAAGAGCCTTCAGTACATATTCTCTCAGAAAGATCTTAACCTCTATCAGAGAAGGTTGTCAGAGCTATTCAAAGATTACAACATGAGTGTCCTTTATCATCTGGGCAAGGCCAATGTAGTGGCCGACACTCTCAGTAGACTGTCTATGGGTATTATTTCTCATGTTGAGGATAGTAAGAAGAAGTTAGCTCAGGAAGTCCATCAGCTTGCCCAACTAGGTGTCCGTTTAGTCAATTCAGCAGAAGGTAGTATATGGGTTCAGAGTAGTTCCGAATCATCTCTAGTTTTTGAGGTGAAAGAAAAGCAAGATAGAGATCCCAGTCTTGTTAAGTTTAAAGAGTCGGTCAGAGATCAGAAGGTAGAGGTTTTCTCACAAGGAGGAGATACTCCATTGTCAGGGTCGCTTGTGTGTTCCAGGTGTAGATAACTTGAGGCAATGAATTCTTGCAGAACCGTATGGTGCGTGCTACTCTATTCATCCAGGGGCTACTAAGATGTACCACGACTTCCAGGAGATCTATTGGTGGAGTGGGATGAAAAGAGATATTGCAGAGTTTGTGGCTTAGTGCTCTATATGTCAGTGGATTAAGATAGAGCATTAGAAGACTAGTGGGTCTATGCAGGAATTCAATATTCTTACTTGGAAGTGGGATGAAGTGAACATGGACTTTGTGATGGCTTTGCCTCGTACTCATCATCAACATGATTCAGTTTGGGCCATTGTAGATAGGATGACCAAATCAGCTCATTTTCTTCCAGTCCATACCTCTTATTCAGCCGAGGATTATGCCAGACTCTATATTAGGGAGTTAGTCAGATTGCATAGTGTTCCGTTGTCTATTATTTCAGATAGAGGTACCCAATTCATCTCTCACTTTTGGAAAGCATTCCAAAAGGTTCTTGGTACCCAAGTTCACCTTAGTACAGCCTTTCATCCTTAGACAGATGGTCAAGCAGAAAGGACCATTCAGACCTTGGAAGATATTCTAAGGATGTGTGCAATTGATTTCAAGGGGAGTTGGTTTGACCACTTGGAGTTTGCATACAATAACGACTATCATTCCAGTATTCAAATGGCTCTATTTGAAACTCTCTATAGTAGAAGGTGCAGATATCCAATCGGTTGGTTTGAAGTGGGTAAGACCATCGTAGTAGGGCCTGACTTGGTTTCGACACCTTAGATAAAGTTCAGTTGATTAGAGAACGGCTCAAGATAGCTCAGAGATAATAGAAATCATACACAGACATACGTAGAAAGGATCTTAAATTCAAGATTGGTGATTATGAGTACTTGAAAATCTCTCCCATTAGGAGAGTGAAGCGATTTGGCAAAAAGAAAAAGCTCAGTCCCCGATATGTAGGTCCCTTCAAAATTCTCAGTCGTTTTGGCAAGCTACTTATAAGCTCGAATTGCCCTCAGATCTAGCCTCAGTTCATCCAATGTTCCATGTCTCCTTGCTAAAGAAGTGCATAGGTAACCCAAAAGTTGTAGTCCCGGTAGAGGGCTTAGATATTCAGAATAACCTTTCTTTCAAAGAGATCCCAGTCAAAATTCTTGACTACCAGACTCGTTGACTGAGAAAAAAAGAAGTCCCTCTAGTTGAAATTCTTTGGCAGAATCATTCCATTGAGGGAGCTACTTAGGAAGCAGCAACAGACATGCAGACCAAGTATCCTCACCTCTTCTCCACAAACTCAGGCTTAGCCCAAGGTAATAGCTTTTCTTAAACTTATTCATTTTCATGATTAGATTTCAGTTATAAACATGGTATCAAATACCCCTGCATATCCAGTCATATGTTCGTATATCATGTCAGTCACGTATTCATGCATCAGATATGCATTCTCATCACAAGAAACTCAGCTTCTCAGTAATTATAGTCTTGTATTCAAGAAGATTATCCATCACATATCCATACATCAGACATGCATATTCAGTATATCAGAAGTTCCCGTCATATAGACATGTTCAAATGTTCATGTCTCTTAAGTAAGATCAGTCTATCAGCTTTCCCAATCTAGTCAGTCCCATTCGAGAATGAATGTTCCCAAGGGGGAGATATTGTAATACCCTAAATTTTCTGTAAGTTAAATCTAGTATCCAGAAGAGTTAGTGATGACTTACTAAATGATTAATATTTAAATCAGATAGAATTTTACCAATTTCAACTTTTTATCATATGGGAAATTGAATTAACTTTCCAACGATACCAATTTCGTCCAAATTCAGTAGTGGGGTAAAAATTTATGGACATTTTACAAAGAACTGTCGAAACTGCCCAGAAGTGATGGTCAGGCCAACGGACCGTCAAGCTAGCGATAGACCATTGCCCAAGCCATCATGATTAAGGCAGTGAACCTAACTTCTAGTCAAGTGCGATGGTCAGGATCGATGGACAGTCGATCCAGCAATGGACCATCACCTAAACCATCACAGACGAGGCAGGAAGTTTAGGTTCTGGCCAAGTATGATTGTCAGGCCGGTGGACCATCGAGCTAGCAATGGACTGTCACCCAAGCCATCATGACTAAGGTAGTAAACTCGACTTCTGTTCAATTACAATGGTCAAGACTGATAGACCATCGATCCAGCAATGGACCATCACCCAAACCGTCGCAGATAAGGAAGGAAGTTCAGGTTCTGGCCAAGTACGATGGTCAGGCCGGCGGACCATCGAGCTAGAAATGGACTATTTCCTAAGCTGTCACAACTAAGGCAGTGAACCTATGTTCTGGCCAAGTGCGACATTCAGGACTGACAGATTATCGAGCTAGCGATGGACCGTCGCCCAAACCATCCCCACTTCCGATCAGCGATTTTAAGCCATTTTAAAAAGGGTATTTAGGTCTTTTCCCACCCGTTTTGACCCCTAATTATACCATAACAGAGCTTAGAACTTCATTATTCATCCACAACACCAAATTAGGGTTTCTCTCAAAGATCAATCCTCAAGAACAAGAAACCCTAGTTGTCTAATCCCAAGGCAAGAATTCAAGCTTTCCTCCACCAATCTTCAGGAAATCATCCACCCAGGTTTGTAAAGTGTTGATTTTTGGGTTTCTTTCACCCATGAAGCTTAAGAATCCCATTTTTAAACTCATAAATTATGATTTCTATATGGTGGATTGATTTTAATTATGTTGATGTGGTTGTATAAATCCCAAGTTGGAGTCTTTATGTACTTTTCATGAAATTATACTAGTATGTGGGTTGGAAACTTTTAAATTGATTTGATTACCATGATGTATGAATTAGTGTATATGACTAACCTAAGGTTATGCATGTAATGTGTTTGATAAAGTGCCCAAGAGAACAAGAATCATGCTTTAGGACTCAATTATGACCAAATTGATAAGCCCATGCTTTACCCTTATGTTCAAAATGACTTTCATGTTATTTTTATGCATTGAAATTGTTTGATGGATTATTCATGAGATTAGCCCTATGAAATTATGACATGTTTATATGCTTCCTATTCATATACCAAACCATGATAATTAAGTGCCTTATGAAATTCCATAATGATTGTATTATGGATTGTTGATTATCGTCGTGAGTTCATGAAGTATCATGTCTTGTCAGTTTTATGCTATCAAGTCCTGGGGCTGTGTGCTTAGAGCCAGTGTAAATTTTTAAGATACTCTCAATCAAGCCATGTTCAGTAGAATTCAATCAGTCTCTTGACTCAAGAAAACTCAGTAATCTCAGTCAGTTATAAGATCTCAGTAATATTTTATTAGTCAACGGAACCCAGTAAACTCAGTCCAGTCAGTTCAGTATAATTAATTTTGAGTCTAATCAGATGGGAGTAGGATTCAAAACTGAGTGATTCCAAGGATGGGAACTTACCTGCGAGTAGAGGGTGTGATTCTTAGAAGTAATCCTTGCGCTCCAGAACTACATAGCCAGCGTAGGTTGAGATATCTAACCTGTTATATGAGGGTTGATGAGGTAAATTAACCTGTTAGATGAGGGTCCCAACCTCCTCCTTAGATGTCATTAGATGAGATGACTTAACCTGTTAGATGATGGATTACTCACAGCTTATCCTTACTAGTGGTGTGGTATTGACACCATTCCAATTGGGGTTATAGATTTGACCCTAACTCAATTATATCATCTCATTTGGGGCATATCAGTTATATGACTACTTCCCATAGTTACAGTCTCAGTCTCAGTCTTAGTAATAGAACTCAAGTTCTACAGAATTCAAAACTATCAGATACAGTCACCCAGCTCAACAGAAATAGCTTTTTCAATCAGAGATAGGACTGTCAGACATAGTCATTCAGATAATAGTATATCAGTTATACAAAACTTATGTTATCAGTATTTAGATTCAGTAATGTCATGATCTTAGTTACTATTCACGTATTCATGCATGTGTTCTCACGTTTATGTTATTCAGTCAGTTAATATTGTTCATGTATATGAACCCTTGTATTCAGCCTACCTCACTTGCATACCAGTACATTCAATCATACTAACGCATACTTTTCTTTTGTGCTATGGTGTTTTATACCATAGGTTCAAAAGCACAAGCTCTAGAGCATCCTTAGTAGATCAGACTTTCAGCAGTCACACTAGCAGTGAGTCCTCATCATTCGAGGATGTTATTATTTGATTATTTCATTCTTTCAGTACTTAGTTTATTTCAGTAGTTGGAATTATTTGGGTACATGTCCCATCAACTCCTTGTTCAATCATTTTTAGAGGCTTTCATACTATAGCATGTTTAGACAATTATTTTAGTTTTATTTTGGTATTGATATACCGTATTTCCAGATTTTATATTTTATCTGATATTTGAACCTTATGGCCTTTCAGCCTTATTCCATATTTATATAATATGTTATGCATTCTCAGTTATATATATCAGTCATGGGTTAGCTTATGGTCCTTCGGGGTCATGAGCACCGTGTGGCATTCCAGATACCAAATTCAGGGTGTTACATTTAGGTTCATTTCTGCACCTTGACTTAGTTATGTTATCTTGTATTTTGTCATACTTATATCATGATTTAGCTCAGTTGACCGATGATGCCTACTGAGTACCCATTGTCTTGGTACTCATAGTACCCTTTTGTACCTTTTTGGTGTAGAACTGAGTACTTTTTGCCATCGTTGGTTCATGTTCATATGGTGTCGATATCCGAAGATAGGGTGAGCTCTTAGAGTTCGAGTTTCCCATTTCTCTCTATTTGTTATATTCAGTCTTTTGTTATCGAAATAGATATTGTTGACTATTCTAAGTCTTTGTGTTATATTATTATTAGATGCTCTTATATTAGCTCTACCAGTACATGAGATAGTATCTTGTGTTGACTATTTTTATCTATTAAGAACACTTTACTTATTTATAAATATGTTTTTCATTTTCGCCTATGTTGAGAATTTTCTACCAAATTAAAACCATTGTGTTAGCTCTAGGTTATGTTTGGCTTACCTACTGGCGGGTTTAGTAGGCTCCATCATGACTTATAAATTGAGTTGTGACAAATTTGTATCAGAACCTAGATTTTACCGATATTATTGGTACAAGAGCAAGTGTCTAGTAGAGTCCTTCAAATAAAAATGATAACGTTTTTTTACTATCTTCGAGAGCCTATGGGACATTCTAAGGAGTTCTTAACTTCTTTCACTCATTTTGTGCGAAGAGTCTAAGTTGGTTCGTAGAAGTATTTCCTTGACTTTACTCTTTTGTAGATAGCCAGGATGCTTGCTACCACTATATGAGATGGGGGTCCCGAGAATGAGCTTAGGGATTCTACTCCTATTTATGAATGACTTAGAGGTTATGGACAACCGCATGATGAGTCCCCGGCTAAGGTCTAGGATAGACTGCCTTCCCCAGGTCCTATTCCAGCTCCTGAGCGAGATATTCTTTTGTTCTAGCTAGTGGTAGGCTAAGGACCACCCCAGGCTCTATCAGGGTTTATTTTCTCTTCAGTGCTCAGGGATGCATTAGTTTATCTTTTGGGTTTAGTTTGTGGTGTGCCTTCTAATAGTACATAGTTTATATATTAGATGGTACTGAGGCAGGGGCACAACTTATAGCTGTAGCTCCCAAAGTTGAGGTTCATCCTGAATTGGTAGTTGCTCAGCTAGTGGTTTCTCAGCCTACTATTTTTTTTTTTGTGGAGAAAAAGATATTGGGTAGATTCTTGAGATTGGCTTTGCCTAGGTTTTTTGGTGCACCAGAACAGGATGCATATATGTTGCTAATTGCTTGTGAGGATAGGTTTCATAATTTGGGCCTTTTTAAGACTCGTGGTATGGATTACACCATATTTTCATTGGATTTGTAGCTCGACATTGGTGGAGAGGTTATATGGATTCTTGACTAGCTAAATCTTCTCCTTTATCATGGACTCAATTCTATGAGATATTCTTGGTGGAGTACATTCCTCTCGGCCTTAGAGATTATTTGAAGGATCAGTTCTCTATATTAGAATAGGGATCCATAACAGTTGCAGAGTATGATGCTCATTTTCATGAGTAGGCTAGGCATGCAATTTCTATTCTAATACCAAGTATGAGAGAGTTTGCTACTTTGTTAGAGGGTCACTTCCACTTGTGTGTTTTCTCAGAGTTTGGTTGCTGTGGGTAGGCCTTTTCTGAGGTTTTGGATCACTCTCGGGTGCTAGAGGAGATACATCATGAGGCCCAAGGGGAAAACGATAAGAGGAATAGATATTGGGACAATTTCAATGGGAGTCAGTATTTTCTAATTTAGAGGGTAGTAGCTCTTATGTTTGGTATTCTCCGCATCCATACTATCAGCCTAGTCAACCTATTTAAGTAGTGCTTTAAATTATTGATGGAGGTCAATCTAGTGCCAAAAACTGCCCTGGTCAAGGCAGTTGTAAGTCTTTGAGAGGTTTATCAATTAGTCATTCTATTCGTGGTGATTACTCCGGGTCAGGCAGATCTATTAGTTCTGGCTCAGCTCAAGTCTCATGTTATACTTATGAAGCTCCTGGTCACTATTTCCATAAGTTCCCTAGTCGTTGGGCAATTATTATTTTAGCTCAGGTTGTTTCCCCTATTAGAGCAGTTCATCCCTCAGTTAGAAGTGGTTCTCATGGTCATAGGGGTAGTTTTTGGGGTACTCGAGGAAGTTCTCAGGCAGGCAGGATAATAGGATAGTCAGGTGCCCAACCAGGTGGTGGACTTGGACAGTTGGATGCAGTACCTGCTAGACCTAAGATTAAGACTTTAGATGTTATTGTTATAAGTATGACTTTGGTGTGCAACCAGTCGTCCCTTACTTTATTTGCCATAGGAACCACTTGTTCTTATATATCTACTTATTACACATCACGGTTGGAGTTATCTTATGATTTATTATCTGTCCCATTGCATATATCTACTTCTATGGGTGATTATTTAGTAATGGATCAGATGTTCAGATCATATGTTATGATTGTTAGAGATATTGATACTTATGCTGGTCTTATTTTTTTGGATATGGTGGATTTTGATGTGATTCTAGACATAGACTAGTTATCCCATATCATACAGTCATAGATTGTTTTTCCAAGACCGTTACCTTAGCCATACCTGATATACCCCCAGTCATATGGCAGGGAGATATTTGCCGTGAGCCAATGGGGATTATTTCTTATATGTGTTCTAGGAGACTTATTTCGAGGGGTTGCGAGTCTTATCTCACTTATATTTGTGATACTAGTGTGTAGAGTTTGTTGGTTGACTCTGTTTCTATTGTTTGTGAGTTTCCTGATATGTTCCCTACTGACCTGCCTAATATTCCCCTTGTTCATGAGATTGAGTTTACTATTGATCTCGAGCCTGACATCCAACCTATTTTTATGGCATCTTACCATATGGCTCCTGCCAAGCTTAAGGATCTAAATTCTCAGCTTCAGAACCTTTTTGGTAAGGTTTTCTAGACCAAGTGTGTCTCCTTGGAGAGCTCCTATATTGTTTATGAAGAAGAATGGCTCCATACATATGCGTATTGATTATAGGCAGTTTAATAAGGTGACAGTGAAGAACCATTATCCTAGCCTCACATTGATGATTTGTTTGACCAACTTTAGGGTGAGGTAGTGTTTCCTAAGATAGACTTGAGATGAAGTTACCATCAGTTAAGGATTCAGGCTGAGGATATCCCAAAGACAACCTTTAGCACCCGTTATGGTCTTTATGAGTTCCAAGTGATGTCTTTTATGTTGACTAATGCCCCGTTGCATTTATATATTTGATGAATCACATATTTAGACCTTATTTGAATTTCTTTATAATTGCATTCATCAACGACATTCTCGTGCATTCAAAAAGTAGAGAGGGGTATGTGCAATATTTGCGAATGGTGCTCTAGACTTTCAGAGATTATGTGCTTTTCGCCAGGTTCTCCAAGTGTGAGTTTTGGCTTGAGTTGGTGACATTCCTTGGAGATGTGGTGTCTAAGGATAGTATTATGGTAGTCTCGGCTAAGCCTGAGGCTATTCATGATTGGGTTAAACCTAATCTCCGACTGAGGTTTATAGCTTTATTTGTTTGGATGGTTATTATAAATGATTCATCGAGGGTTTTTTCTAATATTTAGGCCCCTATGACCAGATTGACTTGGAAGGAGGTTCCTCTTTAATGGTTCGAGGGGTATGAGTTGAGTTTTGGAAAGCTCAAGGATTTTCATACTTCAGCCTTATTTTAGCTCTTCCTATTGAGGGTGAGGGATTTATCATATTTTTTATGCTTTTAATGTCGGTTTGGGTTGTGTATAGATGCAATAGCGTTGTATTATTTCCTATTCTTCTAGAAAACTTAAGGTGTATTAGTGCAACTACCCCACTCATGATTTGGAGACATTATCTTTATGGTATACATTGTGAGATTTTCATTGATTATCACAATCTTCAGTATCTTATAACATAAAGGGAGCTTAATGCTAGATAGTGTAGATGGATGGAGTTTCTTAAGGATTATGATATTTTTATCTGGTATCATTCGGGCAAGGCAAATTTGGTAGCAGATGCCTTGAGTCGGAAGGTAGTAAGTATGGGTAGCTTGGCTAGTATTTCAGTTTCCCAAAGGCCATTTCATGGGACATCCAGTCCTTTGCCAACTTGATGGCTTGCCTTGATATTTTAGATCCTAGTAGGATTTTGACTAGTGTGGAGGTGAGGTCCTTGCTATTTGAGCAATTTCTGAATTGTCAATTGGAGGATAGTAAGCTTCACATCCTTCATGATCAGGTGTTAAGTCCCAGAGGGTCACCATAGATTCTGAGGGTGTTTTGTGATTTAATGGTTGCATTTGTGTTTTTGAGGACATATGACTTGATTTGATTGATTTTGCACAAGGTTCACAACTCTAGATATTTATTCATCCCATTACAACCAAGATGTATAAAGATTAGAGACAACACTACTGGTGGAGTGGTATGAAGAGAGATGTGGCAGACTTCATAGTTTGTTGCCTATGCTGCCAGTCGGTAAAGGCCAAGCATCAACAACCAGGTGGTTTGACTCAAAGTTTGCCTATTTCCACGTAGAAATAGGAGCAAATTAACATGGATTTTGTTAGTGTTTCGCACTCCCTATGTTTTCGATGGTATTTTGGTCATTGTAGATCATTTGACCAAGTCAGCACATTTCATTCCTATTTAGATATCTTTTAGTGTTAAGAGGTTAGCCCATATCTATGTGCATGAGATAGTCCATTTGCATGGTATGCCAATTTTTATTATTTCTAACTAAAGTTTCGTGTTTATTTCGAGGTTTTGGATAGATCTTCAGGAGGAGTTGGGTACCCAGGTGGATCTTAGTACAACCTTCCATCCAAAGATAGATGGCCAGTCGGAGCAGACTATTCAGGTTTTTGAGGATATGCTTTGAGCCTTTGTTATGGATTTTGGAGGCCAGTGGGAGCAACACTTACCCTTGGCAAAATTCTCTTATAATAATAGCTATTCTATAATTATTGAGATGGAATCATTTGAGGCTTTGTATGGTGGGAGATATCATTCTCCAATTGGACGATTTGAAACTTTTGTGGTTAGGCCCCATGGTACTGATTTGCTTTAAGAGTTATTGGGTAGATTCAGGGTGATTCAGGATAGGTTGAGAGTGGCTCAGAGTAGGAAGAAGGCCAACGCAGATCATAGGCTTCATGCCTTGAGATTTAGACTGGCCTAGGATAGGTTGAAAGTGGCTCATTTATGATTTGATGGGACTAACAGTTCGATCACTGGGTAGTTTATTTGTTTTTTAGAGCCATTTACCTATTGTGAAGTCTTTGCTGGTTCTAAATGGCCACCGGGAAAAAAATTCAGCAAAATGATCTTCCATGCAACTTCTGACTATGCCATTAGTTTTGAAATGTCGATTATAGGCTAGGTAGACCATTGGTTTGGATCCTGAGGCACCCAAGCTCATTTCAACCCATTAATTTGAATGTTAAGAAAATGAAATATGGGAATGGACCTAGATTTGGTCAAAATAACCTTAGATGGAAAATTCAATTGTTCCATTAAGTCTAGAATGCCGAATTTGGTGTGTTTACATAGTTTATTTGTGTATATTGGATTTCGGATGAATCCCTAGGGCTTGATGAAAACTTGGAAAAATTTCCAAGTTTCAGCTGTTATCTGGTGCAACTACTATCACAGGGAAGGCCTCGACTGCGGTGGTGCGATCACAGGGTATAGGTTGTGATTGTAACTAGCTTGTGCAGCCAGAAGATCATGAAATCACAGGTCCTGTGCTGCGATAGCAGGACTCGTGGACCTGGTATGAGTGTAAATAGACCCAAATGTCATGAATTCAGCCATATCTCACCCCTTTCTTGAGAGCATAAACCCTAAATAAAGAGACTAAGTGAAATTGAATCTTGTTAGTGATTGGAAAGCTAGAGTAGCATTTATTTTTGTGATTATCTTTTGAGTTTAGCTTGGCATCTTGTGGAATCTTCTCAGAAGAAAAAATCGGCGATTTAGCAGATTCTTCGAGCTTTCCTCGGCGTCCAGGTAGGCTAGGTTTTATCTCTTCATAGATTGAGCTATGTCATAGTATGTTTATGATATTATGCTAAATTTGGGATGGTTTTTAGGTGTTATCGATAAAATTGACGATACATGGATTATTTGGACCTTTTAGGCTATTTGGTTGTATTTAGGTATAGTTGGCGTAGTTGTTTAGGTCCTTAGTAGAATTTTTTTTTTGGGCTAACTATGGCTTGTTCAACATCTAAAAGTGGATCTATATACCTTTTCTAGTTTGGGTTAGAGTTTACCTTATAATGGATTTTGGGTATTAGAGTGGTTCCCTTCGACCGGCCTTAGGCCAAGACTTGCACTAGTTTTTATAATTTGAAGTACTTATTATGAGGCTTGATGAGTCTGGATACTTAATAGTCATGGTGATTTGACATTGGGAGTGGATGGCAATTACGATAAAACCTGGTAGTTATGAAATTTAAGATATATGTATTGGTTTTATTCTAGCAATTGATGATTATATTGATGATATGTATCGGTTTGAGTACGTAAATTGATTATTATATTGATGATTGTACCAGTTTGTATCCAACTATTGATTATGGTATTTATGATATGAATACTTGTTCGAGTTTGATAAGGGGAGGTTTTCATAGTGTGACATACACAAATGGTTTCCTAGTGATAGCATGATGGTTGGTAGATTATGGTTGCTCAGTTATATATTTCCCTTGATTGTACCCTCCTATCTTATGGGGCCTGCATTGGGTTATTTACTTTTCCATAATTATTCGCTTATGGGGGCCAATTTGGTGTTATAACTTCATGGTAATTATGTTATTATTCCATCTTATTTATTCAATTGTGTACAATGAGTTGGGAGTTACTTCCAGGTTTGCCCTTTTCCTTGACTTAGTTATCTTATCTTGTATTTTATCGTATTTATATCATGATTTAGTTCTGTCATCTGATGAAGCCTGTGAATACTTGTGATTTTGGTACTCATACTACACTTTTGTACCTTTTTGGTGCAAATTTGAGTCCTAGTTGCCGCCGCTAATTCGAGGATCATGCTGTGGGGGATTTCAGATATAGGATGATCTCTTGGAGTCAGAGTTGCCCCTTTTACTTCTATTTATCTGTGTCTAGTTTTTTGTTTTGATGCAGATTATATTGACTATTCTAGAACTTATTATGTGTTGTAGTAGCTCCTGTACTAACTATACCAGGTTGTGGGATGGTTTTCTATATTATGACTACCTTTCAGACTATTTATATTTCCTTGCTTATTTGTGAATTGTATTTTCTAATTCACTCTTTTTGGGAATTTTCCCCTAATTTAGCCTATTGCAATCAGCTTTGGGCTATGGTTAGGCTTACCTACTGGTGGGATTTGGTAGGTGCCATCATAACCCGAGGTATGCCATACATGGATAAAGTAACGGTCTTAGTAATATAGTCCAAGACCACACGATAAGGGGATAACAAGTCTATGCCCGGAATCATATCAAAGTCCACCATATCTAATACAATAAGATCGGTCTGAGTATCAAACTCTTGAATGTTCACAACACATGATCTATAAACCCAATCCACTATTAAAGAATTACCCACGGGAGTAGAAACATATAATGGCACAGATAAATAATCCCAAGATAACTCTAATTGCGATGCATAATAAGCAGAATGAATTAATGGATCCTGGATCAAATAAAATAAAAGACGGCTAATGGTAGACTGAGATTGTGCTTTTAATAATAACATCCGAAGACTCTACCTTCGATCAACCAGTACAACAGATAAATAACCTTGCCCACCATATGGATGGGAGCCTAACTAATCACCTATCTTACCTACCTAAGTACCTCCACGAGAACTCTAGGGACTATCCTGATGGACTCTACATACCACCTCTATTGGGGGATGAACTACCTAAGTAGACGAACACTTTTCACAGTAAGGACAACTGTCCTGTTTGGAGGACACTCGCTAGAGAAATGTCCAAAGACCCCACACTCATAACACGCCCAAGGAGCTGCACTCTGCCCAAAGAATGATCCAAAATATCCACCTCGGCCAGAAAACCCAAAATATACACATCTCAAAGACTGACCACTGCTCTGGGCAGTTTAATCACTGTAACTAGGCTAAAATCAATCATTAATCTGAAGTGTGGCATGAACGGGCCTACTAGACTAACCTTATTTTAATAAGACTAGCATAGAGGTGCCTACCTTAACAAGCTCTTCCTTTGAATTGTAAGCCACTTTGGTTCCCATTAAACTACCCTGATAATACAATATCTTATTACTTCCACTTGGGCCTTGCGATACATCTCCTCCATGAGCTAAGCATAATCAGAGTCATTAACAAAAGACCTACCTACGACAACCCAACTTTGTGAAGCTACGTAAAGGGTAAGTCACAGTCTCTGAACAAAATACCAAACTGCTTATACTTGATCAGGTAAAATAAAAGTTGCATGCCGGGATAACTCATGGAACCAAGACTCATACTTCAAGATAGACATAGAACCCTACTCTAATCTTGAGAGCTGATCTCTCAAGCACTCTCTAAGGCTATGACACATATACTTCTCTAAAAAAACCTCTAAGAACTAAGTCTATGTAAACAAAGGAGATACAACTTTCTTGGAATCAAGGTAACCTCTCCCCCAATGTCTAGTTGTCAGGCCTAACTGCAAACTAGTGTAGTCAACCCGACAAGTCTCAAATAGACCCAAATTATGAAGCCTATCCTCACAAGTAGTCAAGAACTCAAATGTCTTCTCGCTCGATGCCCTAGAGAACCTAGGCAGAGTCAATCTCACGAATTTGCAAACTATCTTCAACTCCTCAATAGACATCATAAGTTGGGCGACTACTGGTATTGGAGGGATTTCAACTCTAGGGGCTACAGCTACAGGAAACTCCCCATCCTTGGTACCAGTCTGATCCACTAATTGAGTACCATCATATGGTGCACCAACAAATAAACCTAATAGTTGAAAGTATCTCTAAGAAGTAATGAAGAAATAAACCCTAGCAAAGCCTAGGTTGCCTCCTATCCCACCACTGGTTGGGGTGGAGCAATCTCTGGTGAGAGAGAAGGAATAGTGTCTGACAAAAACTCCCTATTTGGATCTCTATCTTGGGCTGTAGTTCTCTCCTACCCCAAACCACAAGGTCGACGACGACCTCCGATAGCATCTCTAGTCATTAATGGGGCGACCTCCAGTAGAAGTATCTCGTATCCTAGACATTTGCAAAAGAGTGAAATCAAGTGAATCTTATAAACCAACACATATTATTATCACAAAATGAGTGAAAAAAGTGAAGATCTTCTAAGAATGTCCTATAGCCTCCCGAAGATAAGAAATAAATGTCATTGTTCCGATCAATGAAATTCTACCAGAAACTTGCTCTTGTACCAACAATACCTATGAACCTAGGATCCGATACCAATTTGTCATGACCTAATTTTATGATTCATGGTGGTACCTATTTTGACTTGCCAGTAGGTGAGCCAAACCATGGCACGAATGACACATAATGGGCTAGTTGGTGGAAAATAGGATAAATACCTGAATTATGCAAGGATTACATTACAAGTCATAATATGAATGAAAGATAACATAACAAAGGGTAAATAATAATAAAAGTAAAATATCTGATGACCTAGTAAGGTCGGAACAAGAGTCTCTAGCAAAAGAATGAGAGTACAATAAGAAGCAAATATACATTAGTATCTAATAGAAAGACCATCAAAAATAGAAGAAGGAGAAAAAGTTAGCTCTGGCTCCAAAAGCTCAGACTGTCTCCAAACACTGACAAACACTAATACAACATCAATGATGGTATCTAGTACTTGAATCTGCATTAGAAAAGGATGCAAGAATGTAGTATTAGTCCAGAGTGATGGGTACTCAAAAGGTATCATCGGCTAACTGAGCTAAATCATAATATAAGTACCATATGATTTAAGATAACTAAAACACCCTAGTTTTGACCCTTAGAAAATTTCTCGAGTTTGAGCTTCTAGACATTATATGACTTGAGGGTACTTGTCATATGATGCGGGTATGGTTTAGGGTCCTCAACTCGTATGTTACTTAGTATGGGTTTTTTTATTTCTGTCTAAGGTACGAATGGACATCATACTAGTCATATGTTGGGTACAAGAAGTATAGTGCCAAACCATGTGATGTTCTATGTCTAGCCAAGATGATTTTGCCGAGGGTATAGTTCTAGGGTACCAATCATATGATTGCATATGAGTTAGGCCATGAACTTGTATGTTGGACAAAATTGGAGTCCAATATTCTATCTAGGGTACGAGTAGTATGTACCACTATTTGATTGGTGTATGAGTTGGAGGGGGGGGGGGGGTCGTACCCTCCTGCACACATTTTCAGCTTTTAAGCTAATGATAGTTTAGACATTTCCCACCCCAAAACCCTTAAGCCCCCATGTATTAAAACACATTGTATCCTCTCATAACATAATTTGAAGGATTAAAACACTCCAAAAACTCCCTCTAAACACTCTCTTAAAGATTGGACTAGGGTTTCTACAAGGTGCTCATCTAGAGGCTCAAAAGTCAAGTTCTTTCCATAAGTATTTGTGAATAAGGCATGTAACTCTTCCCTCATTGTTATTTCATGAAAATTCATGTGTTGAAAACTTTGTTTATGAATCTTTAAGGGTAGTTTTGAAAACCCCTAGTGAAAGTTTTGTTGCATATTGTTGAGTATTGTTTGTTCTTGATTTAAGTTGTGAATATACATATTTTAATGATGGTTTTGCACATATGGCTGCTTGGTAATTATGGTTTAACAATTGGGTCATGGTTAATTCTAAACTTGATGGTTTTTTGGTCTTGGTAATGGTATGCCCTCACTGTATTTATGAAAATGCCTAGGAGAAGAATATTGTCACATGGTAAATTGTATTCTAAACTAATGCTTGGTATAAGAATGATAATGAAGGATGAATGATTTTGTAAGGGTCTTGATGACCATGAATTGATTGAAATGTGTTTTGAATTAAGGCATTGGCCTAATAATGTAATTGGTTGGTAAATGGTTTCATGAAAGGACTTTTTGGCCATATGTTGATTTGAATTGTAACCTTTATGGTTTAAATTGCTAAGCAGATTCGAGTCCCTAAATATTGACATGAATTGATGACTTTGTATAGACAATGGGTTGAAGTCCTAAAGTTGAATGATAATAGTTATGACATGTTATACATTTGATACTAACGGTATGCCTTTGGTAAGTAATTGGACTAATGGTTATGTGCACGTGTAAGAATGTTTTAAATTTGAATCTAAAGCGAGATGTGTAATCGGGCCATAAAAGAGGAGTCCAAAGGATTAACACTGGAAATTGCACTAGCTGGTGTGGGTGTCTATATGATTAAAAGGTTTGAGTACCCCGAATGAATATATGAATGGGAGATTCGAGTCCCCAATATTACATATATTAGTGCGTAAGTCACCTTGATTATGCTGGAAGGTTTGAGTCCCTATAAAGTCATATACAAATATTGATATTCTCTGGTTCGTGCGGCTATACGCACCGGGGCCCTTCCAGCTAGGGGAGAGCTGGGCCTATATAGACTGTGGGTGCCTTGTCATATAATGATTATGCTACACATCCCAGGTTAATATTTTTAAAAGTCATGCTAATATTTTTCCCTATCTTGGCATGGTATATATGTATATATATTACATTTATTATGAGCATTGGGTGATTGGTTTTGAACTGTTGACATTATTTTATCCTTATTCTTGAGTTACATGCTATAGCTCCAACCGTGAGCCATCCTCGAGGTGTTGGTTATACTATCATACCGCCTACTCAGTGACTTAGATTCAGGGATAGCTTGTGTTGACTTGAAGTGGTGAGCTTCAATACTTTGGAATGCTCTATTTCTTACTTTGAGTTTCTTTTGTCTTTATTGGCTTAGACTTAGATATTAGTTTTGGATATGGTTGGGGCATGTTTTGATTGGATATTCTTGTTTAGTTTTAGAGGATTTGTATGGGCAAACTTTGGACTTGGGTATGTTATGGAATGGCTATTATTTTGATTATTCTCTTGTGGTTTGTAGATTGGTTGGGTTATGTTTCGAGGGCAATCTCCGGTTCGTGTTGGACTTGGGATGCCCATGGTTTGGGTCATGTCAAGATGGTATCCGAGCCCTAGGTTCATGGTCAGTTGGGTGTCCATAAAGACGTGTCAAGTAGAGTCTCTTTTATGGGCATGTAGTATGCCACACTTATAAGAGAAAGGCTATGAGATATTTAGGAATGTTTCACTTTCTTATTGTTTTACTTTGAGCTATAGAGTCTAAGGTGTTGAATTCTTCTAATTTTTGTTTGCTTATCTTTTAGATCATGCCTCCAAGAAGATATGATGTCTATGGAAACTCTTCTGACCTGATTGAGGATAATATAGATGGAGCTCATCCAACTTCTAGAGTCCAAACTTGGTCAAGGGTCACTGCATCTAACTGTTCTCATGGTGTTCCACCTATCCCTATTGATCCTACTCCTCAGGGCGATACTCATACTCAGTCACCTCAAGGGGAGGCTACTAATGTTGAGTTTCGCCACTCTATTACCTTATTGACTCAGTTGGTAGCTTCTTAGTCTGAGCATGGTATTCCCGTTAATCCATATTCTGAGGCTGCAAGGGTAGGCTAGTTCATGAGGTTGCATCCTCCTATGTTTACTGGTATAAAGGTTGAGGAGGATCCTCAAATATTTATTGATGAGCCAGAGAAGATCTTTTGGGTTATGCATGCTTCAGGGGTTGAAGGTGTTGAGTTTGCTGCCTACCAATTGAAAGATATAGTGTACCAGTGGTACGGAGAGTAGGAAAAGTCAAAGGGAAAGGATGTTGGTTCTGCCTTATGCGAGGATTTCTCTAGTACATTTTTGGATTATTTATTTCCTCAAAAGTTGAGAGAGGAGAAAATAGAAGAGTTTGTGAATTTGAGGAAAGGTAGGATGTCTGTCAAGGAGTATTCCTTGAAATTTCTTTAGTTGTCTAGGTATGCTCCTGAGTTAGTTTCTAGTATAAGGGCTAGAATGCATAAGTTTGCTTTGAGATTGTCTCATGAGTTGATCCTTGAGAGTAAGGCTACCTTGTTGATTAAGGACATAGATATCTCTAAGTTAGTTATGTATATGTAGCAGGTGGAGGAAGAGAAGAGGAAGCAGGATAAGTTTAGTAAGAGGCAGGGGAAGAAATTTAGGCCTTCTGAGAAAAGTGGTAGATATAGTGGTAAGTGGCTAAAGAAAAAGTGAGAGATTTATGGGTTTTTCTCCACGACTAGTGCTCCTTACCCAAAGCCATTGGGTGATTGTTATTCACATCATAGTGGTGGGTTTTGGGCATAAGGTCCCTAATCTCAGGCTAGTGGGGCTCAATTGGCTCCGTCCTACCCTTCTTTTAGATTTTGTGGGCGGCCGCACTATGGGCTCTGTGAGAAAGGGAAGAACAAATATTTACATTATGGTCAGATTGGTTATATACAGCATGACTATCATGGTAGAATGACTTCTAGGGTTAACAAGGCTCTTGTTGCGTCTTTATCTGCTCCTGCACTAAAGGGTGCCATTTTTGCATCTATTTTTACTTCTGGTACTGGCACTGGCTGGAATTTCTTATATGCTCTTGCATCTCATCAAGATTTTAAGGCATCTCCTGATGTTGTTACTGGTATATTAAAACTATTCTCCCATGATGTGAATTGTTTACTTGCTCTAGGGTCTACTTTATATTATGTGACCCCTTTTGTGGCTGTGCATTTTGGTTTTGGTCTTGAGTTTTTTTCTGATCCTTTGTTGTATCTACCTTAATTGGTGACTTTGTAATTACTAAAAGAGTCTATAGGGGGTGTGTCGTATCTGTTAGTGGTAGAGAAACTCTTATGGATTTGATAGAGTTAGATATGGTTGATTTTGATGTCATATTGGGGATGGATTGGTTGCATTCGTGCCGTGCTTCTTTAGATTGTTAGATCCATAAGGTCATGATTAAATTCCCTAATGATCCAGTCATTACATAGGAAAGGGGTTCTTTAGTGCCTAAGGAAAGGTTCATCTCTTATCTTAGATCCCGAAAGTTTATTTCCAAGGGGTGTTTGTATCATTTGGTTCGAGTTAAAGATTATAACTCAAAAGGTCCTTCTCTAGAATCTGTTCCTGTGGTTAATGAGTTTCCTGAGCTTTTCCCGGATGATCTTCTTAGTATTCCTCTATATACAGAAATTGATTTTTGGATTGATCTTGTTCTGGACACTCATCCTATCTATATCCCTCCCTATAGAATAGCTCTGGCTAAGTTGAAGGAGCTTAAGGAGAAATTGAAGGACCTCATAGATAAATGTTTTATCTATCCTAGTATGTCTTCTTAGGGTGCTCCTATGTTGTTCGTGCATAAGAAAGATGGTTCCTTTTAAATGTGTATTGATTATCATCAACTAAATAAGGTGACTATAAAGAATAAGTATCCTCTTCCTAGGATCAATGATTTGTTTGATCAATTTAAAGGTGTGAAGTATTTCTCTAAGATTGATCTTAGGTTGGGTTATCATCAACTTAAGGTTAGGAAAGTGGATGGCTAAGACTACCTTTACGACCTGGTATGGTCATTATGAGTTCCTAGTTATGTATTTTGGGTTGACCAATGCTCCAACGATGTCTTTTGCCAGTTTTTGGATTTGTTCGTCATTGTCTTCATAAATGATATTCTGGTATACTCTAAGAGTATGCCAAATTATGTCGATCACCTCTATGCTATGTTGTAGACCTTGAAGGATCAACATTTGTATGCCATATTCTTAAAGTGTGAGTTTTGGTTGAAGGTACTGACTTTTATTAGTCATGTTATCTCTAGTAAAGGGATCACGGTGGATCTACAAAAGGTTGCAGTGGTTAAAAGGTGGCCTAAACCTGTGACTCTAATCGATATTTAAAACTTCTTACACAGCCAAATACTATAGGAGATTAATGGAAAGTTTTATGACTATAGCTTCCCTATTGACTATGTTGACCAACGAGAAGGTCAAATTCTTATGGTCGGATGCATGTGAGGGTAGTTTTGAGAAGTTAAAGGATAAGTTGACTTCAACTCTAGTTTTGACCCTTCTCGAAGGTAATAATAACTTCGTAGTGTATTGTGATGCTTCTTTTGTTGGGCTTATTTGTGTGTTGATGCCGTATGGTAGGGTGGTGACCTATGCTTCTAGGCAGTTGAAAGTTCATGAGAAGAACTACCTTACTCATGATTTGGAGTTGTTGGCTGTGGTATTTGCATTTAAGATTTGGCATCACTATCTTTATGGGTTCATGTTGGAATCTTTTTTGATCATAAGAGCCTACAGTTTATATTTACTAAGAAAAAGTTAAATCTCAGGCAAAAGAGGTGGCTTGTGATATGAGTTTCCTTTACTATCCAGGTAAGGCTAACGTAGTTGCTGATGCTCTTAGTAGGTTATCCATGGGGAGTATAGCTCATGCGAATGATGATAAGTGGAGTTGGTGAAGGACATTCATCTTTTGGCTAATCTTGGAGTTAGTCTCACGAACTTTGAGGATGGTGGTGTATTTGTGAATTAGGTATCATAGTCATCTCTTGTTGTTGAGATAAAGAAAAAGAAAATGTTGGATCCTGATTTCATAAAGATTGGAAGAAATGTATGTCATCAAAAAGTTGTTGACTTTGTGATTGGTAGAGACGGTATCTTGAGGTAACAAGGTAGGCTATATGTTCCCGATGTGGATGATTTGAGGGAAAGAATTTTGGCCAAAGCTCATAGATCTTGTTATGCTATTCATCCTAGTTCTACAAAGACATATCATGATATTAAGGAGTTCTATTGGTGGAATAATATAATGTGATATGTGGCTAACTATGTGGATAGGATTACTAAGTCCGTTTACTTCTTGCCTGTGAGGATTAGTTATTCGGCTGAGCATTATGCGAAGTTACACCTTACGTATCTTGTGAAGTTGCATGGCGCTTCTGTTTATATCATTTTGGATTGTGGTACTCCATTCTCATCTCATTTTTGGATGTTGTTTCAAAAAGTTTTGGGAACTAAGGTATGCCTTAGTACTTCTTTCCACCTGCAGTCAGATGGACAAGTGGAGAGGCCTATTCAGACATTAGAAGAAATGCTTCATGCTTATGTGATTGACTATGGTGGTAGTTTGGTTAACCGTTTGCCTTTTATAGAGTTTGCTTATAATAATAGTTATCACTCTAGCATTGGTATGGCTCCTTTTGAGGCATTGTATGGTAGGAGATATTGTTCTCCTATCAGGTGGTATGAAGTTCGTAAGGGTAAGTTGTTTGGCCCTGATTTCATTCACCAAGCCTTGGAAAAAGTAAAGGTAATTCATGCTAGATTAAAGGCCGCTCAAAGTTGCCAAAATTCCTATAAGGATGTGAGGCATAGGTAGTTAGAGTTTAAGGTTGGAGATTGGGTGTTCTGTGTCTCTATATTGAAGAAGTGGGTGGGTGATCCCTTATCTGTTGTTCTTTTAGAAGGGTTGGGTATTTCAGATTTCTTATCGTATGAGGTAGTCCCGTTGAGATATTGGATTGTCAAGTTAGTCGATTATAGATGAAGGATATGACATCAGTAAAGGGTTCTTTGGAGGAATCATAAGTTTGAGGAAGCTACTTGGGAGGTGGAAGAGGACATAAAGTCCAAGTATCTACATTTGTTCTATTCATGCTTGAGGTATATGTTTTCTTGTTCTATGTCTTTCTTTCCTAACTTGGTTAAAGGGAAGTGATGAGTAATAATGTGTTAACTCGTGCTTGTGCTTGCCTTAATCCATCATTCAAGGATGAATGATACTGGTGGGGGAGAATTGGAACACCTGAGTTTTGACCCTTAGAATATTTTTTGAGTTTGAGCTTCTGGATATCATATGACTTGAGGGTACTTGTTGTATGATGTGCGTATGAATTAAGGTCCTCAACTCGTATGTTTCTCAGTGTGGTTTTTGTTGGTTTCTCTCCAAGGTATGAATAGACATCATACTAGTCGTATGTTAGGGTATGAGAAGTATAGTGCCAAATCGTATGATGTCCTATGTATAGCCTAGATGATTCTACCTAGGTTACAGTTCTAGAGTACCAATAGTACGATTGGATACGAGTTAGGCCATGAACTCGTATGTTGGATAGAATTAGTGTCAAACATTCTGTCTTGGGTACGAGTGGTGTGTACCACTCGTATGATTGGTGTACAAGTTAGAGGGGAGTCGTACCATCCTGCACATATTTTTCAGCTTTTAAGATGAGGATATTTTATACATTTCCCACACAAAAATCATTAAGCCCCGACGTCTTAAAATACATTGTATCCTCTCATAACACACTTCAAAAGATTAAAACACTCCAAAAACTCTCTTGAAGATTGGGCTAGGGTTTCTATAAGGTGCTCATCTAGAGGCTCAAGAGTCAAATTCTTTCCAAAAATCTTCATGACTAAGGCATATGGTTCTTCCCTCATTATTAGCTCATGAAAATTCATGTGTTTAAAGCTTTGTTTATGAATCATTAAGGGTGGTTTTGAATACCAATGCTGAGGGTTTTGTTGCATATGTTGAATATTGTTTACTCTTGGTTTAAATTGTGAATATACATGTTTTAATGATTGTTCTACACATGTAGGTGCTTGATAATTGTGATTTAACAATTGGGTCATGGTTAATCCTAAACTTGATGTTTTTTACTTTGGTTTTGGTCTTGGTAAAGGTATGCCCTCAATGTGTTTGTGAAAATGCCTAAAAGAAGAATATTGTCACACGGTGAATTATATATTTAACTAATGCTTGGTATAAGAATGCTAATGAAGGATGAATGATTTTGTAAGGGTCTCAATGACCATGAATTGATTTGAAATGTGTTTTGAACTAAGGCATTGGCCTAATAATGTAATTGGTTGGTAAATAGTTTCATGAAAAGGTCTTGTTGGCCATATGTTGATTTGAATTGTAACCTTTGAGGTTTTAATGGATAAATGGATTAGAGTCCCTAAACGTTAACATGCATTGATGACTTAGACAATGGGTTCAAGTCCCAAAGTTGAATGATAACAGTTATGGCATGTTATACATTTGCAAGTGGGGTAAGTATGATGATACCAAAGGTATGCCTTTGGTAAGTAATTGGACTAATGATTGTGTTCATGTGTAAGAATGTTTTATATTGGGCTTTAAAGCGTGATGTGTATCCGGTTTGTGAACGTAGAGTTCGAAAGACTAACACTGGAAATCGCGCTAGTCAATTCGGGTGTCTATATGACCGGGAGGTTTGAGTCCACAGAATAATATATGAATAGGAGGTTTGAGTCCCCAATATTGAATACGTTGGTGCTTAAGTCACCTTGATTATATCGGGAGGTTCAAGTACCCCCCATAAAGGCATATATAAACATGGATATTCTCTGGTTCGTGCGGCTACCCACACTGGGGCCCTTCCAGCTAGGGGAGAGTTGGGCCTATATCGCCTGTGGGTGCCTTGTTACATAAAAGTTATTCTACGCAACCCAAGTTAATGTTTTCAAAGCTCATGCTAATCTTGTTCCCTATCTCGATAAGGTATATATGTATATATATATATATATATGTATTGCATTGGTTATGTGTTTTGGATGATTGGTTTTGAATTGTCGGCATTATTTTATCCTTATCCTTGAGTTATATGCTAGTGCTCCAACTGCTAACCATCCTCGGACGTTGTATCCCCATGCGACGCAGGTGCTGGTCATACTATCACACCTCCTGCTCAGTGACTTGGATTTGAGGACAACTTGTGTTAATTTGAAATGGTGAGCTTTCATACTTCGGAAGGCTCCATTTCTTGCTTTGAGTTTCTTTTGTCTTGGTTTAGACTTTGATATCGGTTTTGGCTATGGTCGGGGGCATGTCCCGACCAGATATTCTTGTTTTGTTTTAGAGGCTTTGTATG
Organism: Capsicum annuum; assembly: GCF_002878395.1. Lineage (NCBI taxonomy): Eukaryota > Viridiplantae > Streptophyta > Magnoliopsida > Solanales > Solanaceae > Capsicum > Capsicum annuum. The sequence goes on along the minus strand of NC_061117.1, from coordinate 91,251,739 downwards.
GGAAACCTGTAGACTTGAGTATGTTACGGAATGGTTATGGTTTTGGTTGTTGTTTTGTGGTTTGTTGATTGGTATGGTTAAATATCGGGGGCGATCTCTGGTTCTTGTTGGATTTGGGATGCCCATTACAACAAGTCCTTGGTTTGGGTCGTGTCAATAATTAAGTCAGAGGAAAGGGTAAACTTTGAATAATGCTCCAAATACTGAAAGTAAATGACTGAGTAAATAATGTCAAGACAATGTAACTAACTATAACATAACTGGGCCCTTATAAGCCTAGGAGATGCAAGAAAGAGTAAATAATCCACACAAGCACCCATAAGCCCATCGAATGCAATCAAGATGAAGTAATGACAGTAAATATCTTAAGTATCCAAATCTCGAAATCGTAATCGTGGATTCTCCCATACTAAAATCACTGGGAACGAGCTAGTTCCATAACAATTATAAGTAACCTTTCAGTGCCGGACTCAAAATAAAAATAGTATCACATATGCCAAAATTGAACCAAAAATAATATTATGAATGCCAGAATCGAACCAGAAAGAACATCATGAATACTTGCCGAACTTGAATCAAGCTTAATATCATGATTTCCAAACTCGGACCAGTCTTAATAACTCCAAGGTACAAGCCTAGTCACAACCAAAAAAATGTTTAAATCTTTCTTGGGCTCAAGCATATAAATACTATAATGCAAGAAGGCCTATTGAGTCTACAAGGAGCTAATTATCATCTCAACCTAAAGTAGGCCAAAAGGGCCCATCTTTAATCTCAAAATTCCGTTCTAAGGTAATTACTAGCCCAAACTTGGCTTAGGTTCCAAAATCCTAGTACAAGGTGACAAATAGGCCTAATTAAGTCCTAAGATAAACATTTAATCTAAGAAATAGGTAGTTAAGTCAAAAACATCTAATTATAGTTTATTAACTGGCTAAATAATCTATATTTTGCTGGCTATACGATCAGGTCATAATTTCCAACCAAGACTAGCATAATACCATGCCTATACCATAATAAAGCTCATTCTAATAGGTGAATAACCCTAGCCTACGTAGGATTCGAAGATGTCATGACTCAATTTGCGAGTCATGATGGCACCTACTCTATCCCGCCAGTAGGTAAGCTGAACTGTAGCCCAAAGCTAATTGCAATGGACTAACTTTGTGGGAAATGCCCCAAAAGGCCGAATCAGATAATACAATTCATAAATAGGCAAGGCAATAGAAATAGTCTGAAAGATAACCAAAATATAGAAAACCATTCAACGACCTAGTTAGTACAAGCGCTACTACAACAAACCATAAGTTCTAGAATATTCAATACAATCTATCTTGAAACAAAGACTAGACATAGATAAATAGACGAAAAGGGGCAACTTCGATTCCAAGAGCTCACTCTATCTCCAAAATCCACCACAACACGACCCTCAAATCAGCAGTAGTAGCTAGTACTCGGATCTACACCAAAAAGGTACAGAAGTGTAGTATGAGTACCAAAATCATGGGTACTCAATTGGCATCATCGGCCAGCTGAGCTAAATCATGATATAGATACGATAAAATGCAAGATAACATAACTAAGTCGAAATAACGAGACAAACTTGGAAGTAACTCCAACTTTGCTATACACAATTAAATGCATAAACTGGAACAAAACATAAAGATCAAGTGACTATAACTATAAAATTATCCCCCATACGCCAATAAATATGGAAAATTAAATAACTCAGCATAGGCCCCTATAAGCTTGAGGGTACAGTCAAGGAAGAATCTAACACATATACCCGAGCAACCATAATTTTCCAACCTTCATGGTATCACCGAGAACCTATCCATAATACATCACACTAATAAACCACTCCTCCGACTGGACTTAAACCGGTATTCATATCATCAATTCTATAATCAACAATTGGACTCGAATCGGTATTTATATCACCATAATAATACTTTCCGAACTTTAATTGGTACTTCTCTCATCAATATAATACTCAAGTTCTGGACTCGAACCATTATATATCATCAATATTAATACTCAATATCGGACTTGAACCAATACATGTATCATCCATATCATAATCAATAGACGGACTCAAACTGATATATATATCATTAATATTAATAACTATCAGGTTTTATCGTAATTAGAATTAACTCCCACTATCAAACCATCATGAATATTAAGTATATAGTCTCATCAATCTTCATAATAAGCATTTCAAAATGTATAACAAGCGTATAAGGGTCTACCCAAAACTAGTTCAAGTCTTGGCCTAAGGCGGGCCGAAGATCCTACTTCTAGTCCCCAAAATTCACTATAAGGAAACTCTACTCCCAACTAGACTAAGGTATTTAAATCAAATTTTAGATATTAAGAAAGTCTTAATTATCCCTAAGATATAAATTCTACTAAGTAACAAAGTAACTAAGCAACTATGCCAACTATGCCAAATTGCGGTTCCCGAATTGCCTAAAAGGTCCAACTAACTCAAGTATTGTCAACTTTATGACCAACACCTAGAACCCATCCCAAATATAACATAATATCATAAACATACTGTGACATAGCTCAATATATGAATAGGGATAATCCTAGCCTACCTGGATGCCAAAGAAAGCTCGAAGAATCCGCTAAATCACTGATTTTCCCTTCTAAGAAGCTTCTACAAGTTGCCATGCTATCAAAATCACTATCTACTCATCAAAATGAGAACAATGATACCCATATTACACTATTGTGCTTATGGTCAAAAATTATACAAAAATCCCATGTCCGGCCCGCTAATGGAAATCACATTCCCGAAACCAACTCAACATCCCCATATGCTCAAGGAATAATTACCCTTAAAATGGGTGATTTTTGAGCTATATTGGTACTAAAATCAAGTCATTAAGGTTTAGGGATTTTAAATGGAGAAATGGGGAAAAGAAACCATGAAAATAAAGGAATATTACCACAAATTTGAAGGAAAATCGTGTAACTAATCTTTATTCAAGCTCCCAAAAGCACCCACAATGCTATTCCTAAGCTTTTCCAATCTTTAGGGTTTAAAAATCTTGAGAATGGATGAGAAATAGGAAAAAATAGGCTGAATGGTGTATTTATACCCTTCCTAATTTTGCAGATATCATATATCTATCGATTGCTATCGCGATACCTAGCCAAAGGGGCAGAAGTCGCATACGCGACATAACAAATGCATTCGTGATACTAGCCAAGCTATCAGGGGTGTCTCTTTCACGACTAAAAATATCGCTTACACAATACTTGCTGGTGTTTTCCAGATTGCGTAAGTGATCAAGGGCTCATGAATGCAGGTGCACCAACACTTATTGATAGAAATTTCCAAGTCTCTGTCAACCCCTTGGGATTCATTCGGAATCCCGTATACAGAAATAAACTACGCTACCTTACCAAATTCGATGTTCTGAACTTAATGGCGCAGTCAAAATGTCCATCTGAGGATGTTTTGATGAAAAGTGGGTCCCACACCCATATTCTATTTTCTTAACTTCCGACCAATAGCTCAAAATAAGCCTAGGTGTCATGAGACCTAAATGAAAGGTCCACCTACCTAAGATCGTCATTCAGGTGCTGTTGGAATAGTCAAAATCTGCATACAAGGTTATTTGACTAAAGTTTTTGCTCGATAGCCAATCTGAACCAACGAAGACTTTGAAATAGGGAATTGGCTCTAAAAACAAATAAACTGCCCAATAACCGAACTATTAGTCCTAGCAAGTCATAAATGACATGGGGCAGCAATAGGAAAGTTCAAATGGAAAAAATAATTGGAAATACAAGAAATAACATAAAGGGTCATTACAATATCAACTTCTAAAGGAAATTTTGTTTTTGAAAGTAAAGGATTAGGATATCCCTAAATTCTCAAACAGGTGAGGATATTAGTCCGCATCTTGCTCTTGATCTCCCAAGTATCTTCCTCTACTGAGCGGTGCCACTAAACTTTAACTACAAGAATCTTCCTAGTATGCACTGCCTGACATCACTAGCCAAAATGAGCACAGGCTCCTCCATAAAGGTCAATCGCTTATCCAACTAAACTGAATCCCATCTAAGCAGATGAGATGGATCAGGAATATATCATCACAACACGGAAACATGGAAAACCGAATGGATAATAGAAAAATCTGGGGCTAATTCTAACTCATATGCCATCTCTTCCACTGTGCAAAGAATCTCAAAGGGTCCAATATATTTGAGGCTGAGCTTGCCTTTTCTTCCGAAACTCATTACACCCTTCATGGGCGATACATGAAGAAATATGCAGAACCAACTCCAATTCTCAAGGAATAAAGCCCATGGTATACATAAGCCTTCTGCCTACTCTATGTTGCTCTCAACCTTTCCTGAATCACCCTCACTCTATCCAACGACTCCTGAAGAAAGTCAGTACCATGAGGTCTAACCTTAAAAGTCTTAAACCATCCAATCAGGGAATGAAATCACCTACTATACAAAGCCTCAAAAGGCTCCATATCAATACTCAAATGGTAAGGGTTATTATATACGAACTCTGGCAGGCCAAGTGCTGCTCCCACTGTCCTCCAAAACCCATAACACAGGCTTGGAGCATATCCTTGAGAACCTAAATAATTTTCTTTAACTGACCATTAGTTTGAGGATGAAGGTTGTACTAAGATCCACATGAGTACCTAACTCCTCCTGGAAATCCCTCCAAAATCTAGAAGTGAACATGAAACCCTAATATGAAATGATGAATAGCGGCACACCATGCAAACAGACTATCTTAGGCACATAGATATAGGCTAACCTCTCGGCACTGAAAGACATCTAAATAGGAATGAAATATGCTGACTTGGTCAACTGATCCATAATGACCCACATACCATCAGAACTATGAGAAGTGCGAGGCAAACCACTAACAAAGTCTATGGTAATCTGCTCCCATTTTTGGTCGAGAATAGGCAACCTCTGAATCAACCCACCAGGTCGTTGATGCTGGACCTTCACCTGCTGACAACATAGGCAATGAACTACAAAGTCTGCCACATCTCTCTTCATGACACTTTACTAATAATGTTGTCTCAACTCTCTATATATCTTAGTTGTACCTGAATGAATAGAATACCTTGAGTTGTGAGACTCATGGAAAATCAACTAAATCAAGTCACCAACCCTCAGAACACAAATATGGCTATCAAATATCAAGACACCCTCAGAATATATGGTAGCCCTCATGGACTCTCCACTTAACACCTAATCATGACAGATGCAAAGTCTCTTATCCTCAAACTAGCAATCTCGAATCTGCTCAAATAGCGAGGACCTAGCCTTAACACTAGGAAGAATCCTACTAGGATCTAAAATGTCTAGTCATACCATAAAGTTGTGCAAAGACTAAATGTCCCATGCCAACGGCCCTTGAGAAACTAAAATATAAGCTAACCTACCCATGCGCCCTACCTTCCAACTCAAGCCTGGATGATACAAGATAGAGAAATTATAATCATTAAGTAACTCCATTCATCTACATTGCCTAGCATTATGCTCCCTCTAGGTCATAAGATGCTAATGGCTGTGATGATCTCTGAAAATGTCACAATGCACGCCATAAGGATGATGCCTCCAAATCTTAAATTATCCTCCAAATCTTAAGCGCGAAAACTATTGCCAGAAACTTTAAATCATAAGTGGGGTAGTTGCGCTCGTGCACCTTAAGCTGCATCAAAGCATAAGGAATAACACAACCTTGTTGCATTAATACACAACCCAAACCAACATCAGAAGTGTCACAATACACGATGAACCCCTCACCCTCAATAAAAAGAGCCAAAATAGAAGCCAAAGTAAGAAACTCCTTAAGTTTACCAAAGCTCGACTTGGACTCCATGGACCATCAAAAAGAAACCTTCGTCTGAATTAATCTGGTCATAGGTGCTGAAACAATAACAATACCCTCAATAAATCATTAATAATAACCTCCAGATCAATAAATCTATGAACTTCGATCAGAGATATGGGTCTGGCGAATCACAAATAGCCTTAATCTTCGTTGGGGCTACCATAGTCCTATCCTTAGTTACCACATGGCCAAGGAATGTCATCGACTCAACCTTAGAAAACACTGCTACACCCTGAAGCTGGTCAAACAAGTCATCAATACGAGGCATATAATAATGGTTCTTCACCGTCACCTTATCAATGTACATATGCATGGAGCCATCTTTCTTCTTTACAAACAACACAAGAGCTCTCTAAGAGGACAGACTCAGTCAAATTAATCCCTTACAAAAAAAATCAAAAAGTTGAGAATTTAGCTCCTTAAGCTCGGTATAATCCAAATGGTAAGGTGCCATAGAAAAAGGTCAGGTGCCAGGTTCAAGCTCAATAATAAACTCAATCTCACCGATAGGAGGTATACGAGGCAAATCAGTAGAAAAAATATTTGCAAACTCACAGAATAAAGAAATAGAGTCAAGTGATGGACTCTCCAAACTAATAACATATATAAGCTAGCTAAAACTCCAAGCCCTTGACACAAGTCTCCTAGAACTAACATAAGAAACAATCCCTATTGGCTCATGGGTAACAACTCCCTGCGACATGATCAGGTATTTTAGGCATGGCTAAGGTAACAGTCTTGGCAAAATAATCCATGATCACATAATAGTAGGATAACCAGCCCATTCCTAGAATGGCATCAAAATCAACCATGTCCAATATAATGAGATCAACATGACTATTAGTATCTCTAATAGTCACAACATATGAACTAAAAACTTGATCTACTACTAAACAATCACCTACGGGAGTAGATACACATCAAGGCATAAAAAATGAATCCTAAGATAACTCTAATCGTGGAGCATAATAAGCAGACACATAAGAGCAAATGGATACCAAATTAAATAAAGCAAAGAGTGACTGACGACACATAAAAATTATACTTGTGATAACAACAATTGAAGACTCAACCTTGGGCTTGCAGGTACTGCGTACAACTGACCACGTCATGCTCGCAACCTGGCTGGGTTCCTCACTAATCTCCTACCCTACCTTCCTAAGAACCTTTAAGAACACCCTGGGGACCACCTATACGACCATGCATACCAACTTTACCTAACGGATAAACTTCTCTAATAGGGGAAATACTCTAAGCTGCAATAACAATTGCCTCCAACTAGGGCACTCACGTGATTGATGTCTAAAAGTTCCGTAATAATAACATACCTTCTGATCTAAACCAGAACTAGAAGATCCATCTGACCTAACTTAACCACCTAGATTAGAATAACTAGAAGATAAACCCCTTGAAGAATGACCTCTACCATGACTAGGGTGATCACTAACACAAGACTAACCTTCTTCAGTAATCTAGAGCGCTACTTGAATGGGTCTACTAGGCTGACTCTGAGGATGATACGGTGGCCTCAGAGGGTATCTACCATTATAACTTCTACCTCTGAATTGGGAGCTACAACGACTCCCACTAAAACTTTCTAGATATCAAGGCCTCTTATTGCTACCCCCTTGGGTCTGCGATGTATCTCGTCCATCACTTGAGAGTGGTCAGACACTTGAACAAAAAACCTACTCACAACAACCAAAATCTGAGTGGACACACAAAGAGAAAGTCTAAATCCTTGAATAAAGCAACAAACCTTCTTATACTTAGTAGTCAGAATAGAATTAGCATGCCTAGCCAACTTATGAAAATGAGTCTCTGCTACACAACCGTCATGGAGCCCTGCACCAACCTCGAGAACTAATCCCTCAAACGATCCCTAAGACTATGAGGCATGTACTTTTCTATGAAAATCTTGTATAACTTAGTCCATGTCAAACGTGAAGATCAAGTTAGCCTAGAATCAAGATGACCTCTACACCAATGTTGAGTTGTTAAGTCCAACTGAAAAATAGTGTAATCCATACCAAGGGTCTCAACTAGGCCTAAATTATGGTGCCTATTCTCATAAGAAATTAGAAACTCTTATGCATCCTCGCTCGGTGTACCAAAAAACCTAGGCAGAACCAATCTCAAGTATCTACCCAGTTTCTTTTTCTTCTCAACAAACATAATAAGTTGGGCAACCACTATCTTAGAAACTCCCAACTGAACAACTACCAGTGTAGGAGGGACCTCAACTTTGGGAGCCACAGCTATAGGTTGTGCCCCTGCCTCAGTACCACTTTAATTTGTAGACTGTGCACCATCAAAGTGTGTGCCACCAACCAAACTTAAATCTAAACCAAAGCATCCCTAATTACTAATAAAAAACTAAATCCAGTGAAGCCTGGTCCAGTCCCTGGCCTACCATAGCCTGGAGTGGAAGAACTTCTGGCTCGGGAAAGAGAATAGGGTCTGGTGAAGGCCCTTATCCTGGCCCTTAGCTGGGAATACATCTCAAGGCTATCCATGACCTCTGGGTTATCCATAAATAGTGACATGATCCCTATACTCAGTTTTGAGACCCTCATCTCGTATAGAGGTGGAATGTGTCCTAGCCATCTACAAAAGAGTAAAACCAAATGAATGCTTTAGAAACCAACTCAGACACTTAGAATAAAATAAGTGAAATAGGTGAAGAACTCCTAAGAATTTCCTAATTTTGGTAACCAGAACTGGCGATGCGGGATGAATCGAAAGCCGAGTTACGGTGCCAAATTGCGCGCTAACCTAGATCCCACAAAGGGTGTTGGTCGATTAAGACAGCAGGACGGTGGTCATGGAAGTCGAAATCCGCTAAGGAGATAAGAAACAGACATTATTATTTTGATCCATGAGACTTTACTAGACACTTGCTCTTGATCAACAATACCGATGAAACCTAGGCTATGATACCAATTTGTCATGACCTAATTTATGAGTCATAATGGCACCTACTCTTTTAGCCAGTAGGTAAACCAAATCGTAGTCAGGAGCTAATTGTAATGGGATAACTTGGTGAAAAAATTCTGAAAAGGCAAAGTAGACAATATAATTCATAAATAAGCCAGGAAATAAAAATATCCTAAAAGGTAGCCATAACATAGAAAATTATCCCACAACCTGGTATAGGCAGTACAAGAGCCAGTACAATACACCATAAGTTCTAGAATGGTCAATAAAATCTGTCTTGATACAAAGACTATAGACATAGATAATAGAAGAAAAAGGGGCAACTTTGACTCTAAGAGCTCACCCTATCTCCGAAGTCTACCACAACATAATCATCAAATCAATGACGATAACTAGTACTCAGATCTGAATAAAAAAGGTACAAAAGTGTACTATGAGTATCAAAACCATGGGTACTTAGTATGCATTATCAGTTAACTGAGCTAAATCATGATATAAATATGATAAAATGCAAGATAACATAATTAAATTGAAATAATAAGACAAACCTGGAAGTAACTCCCACCTTTTTGTACATAATTAAATGCATACACCAAAACAAAACATAAAGATCAAGTAACTACAACTAAAAAATTAGCTCCCATAAGCCAAAATACAAAAAATCAAATAACCAAATGTAGGCCCCCATAAGACTGGAGGGTACAGTCATGGAAGAATATAACACATATACCCAAAAAATCATAATTTGACAACCTTCATGGTATCATCTAGAACCCATCTGCAAAATATGTCACATTATGAACCACTCTCCCTACTGGGCTCAAACTGATATTTATGTCACTATATAATCACTTACTGTACTCGAATCGGTACTACTCTCATAAATATAATAATTAATCGCTGGACTCAAATTGGTATATATCATCAATATCAATAATCAATAGCTAAAATCAAACTAACACATATATCCATATCATAATATAGCCAAACTCGAACCGATATATATATATATATAATTAATATTTATAACTATCGGGTTTTACTAGAATTAAAATCAACTCCTAATATCAAACCGTTATAACTATTAAGTATCTATTCTTATAAAGCTTCATAATAAGCATTTCAAAATGAATAATAAGCACATGAAGGTCTACCCAAAAATAGTTTAAGTCTTGGCTAAAGGCGGATCAAAGAGCCCATTTCTAGTCTCCAAAATCCATAATAAGGAAACTCTACCTGGACTAGACTAAGTCATCTAAATCTAATTATAGATGTTAAGCAAGTCTTAATTAGACCTAGGCTAGAAATTCTATCAAGTAACTAAGTAACTTAGCCAACTATGCCCAAATTATGATTTTCGGATAGCCTAAAAGGTCTAGCAAACTCAAGTATTGTAAATTTTATCACCAAAACCTAGAATCCATCCCAAATCTAACATAATATCATAAACATATTGTGACATAGCTCAATCTAGAAAAGGGATAAACCTAGCTTACTTAGACATCAAATAAAGCTTGATGATTTTGCTAAATTACTAATTTTTCCTTCTGAGAAGCTTCCACAAGGTGCCACGCTCTCAAAATCACAATCTACTCATCAAAATAAGAACAATGATACCTATATTACACTATTGTGTTTCGGGTCCAAAATTATGCAAAAATCCCATGAGGGGCTTTGTTAAGGAATCACATTTCCGAAATCAACTCAAGGTCCCCATATGCTCAAGGAATAATTACCCTAAAAATAGGTGATTTTTGAGCTATATTGTTGCTAAAATAAGTCACCAAGTTTTAGAGATCTTAGATGGACAAAAGGGGAAAAGCAACCATGAAAATGAAGGAATCTTACCATAAATTTGTAGGAAAATTATGTAATTAATCTTTATCCAAGCTCCCCAAAGCACCCACAATGCCATTCCTAAGCTTTCCATATCTTTAGGGTTTATAACTCTTGAGAATAAATGAGAAATGAGAGAAAATGGGATGAATAGGGGATTTATACCCTTCCCTGGTATACGCAATCTGTCAATCGCGGTTGCGATACCTGGACAAAAAAAGTAGTAGTTGCATACGCGACATACAATTGCGTTTGCAATTTAGGCTAAGCTGTCAGGGTTTTTGCCTTCGTGACTAAAAATATCACTTACACGACACTTGGTGGTGTCTGCCAAATTGTATAAAAGATCAATGTCTCACGAACACGGGTGCACCAGCACCAGCTGAGACCTAGAAATCTCAAAGTCTCTGTCAACCTCTCGAGATTTATTCAGAATCCCATATACACAAAGATTCATTCAGAATCCCGTATATGCAAATAAACTATGCTACACTATCAAATTCAATATTCTATACCTAATGGAGCAATTGGAATTTCCATCTGAGGTCATATCGATAAAAATTAGGTCCCACACCTATATTCCATTTTCTCAACTTTTGATAAATAGCTCAAAATAAGCTCAGGTGTCTCTGGACCTAGTCCAAAGGTCCACCTTGCCTAAAATCAATAGTTCAAAGCTATTGAAACAGTTAGAATTAGCATACGAGGTTGTTTGACTAATGTTTTTGCCTGGTAGCCAATTTGAACCGACAAAAACTTCAAAATAGGGAATTGACTCTAAAAAACAAATGAACTTCTTTGTAACCAAACCGTCAGTCCCATTAAGTCATAAATAACTTGGGGCAGATATAGGAAAGCTCTAATTGCAAAAACAAGTAGAAATACGGAAAATGACATGAAGGGTCATTATAGAATAATGCCCTAAATTGGAGATTTCCCATTTCGTGAATCCTCTGCATGATGGAACACTATCAAAATAATGATATATGTATTATTACAAGAATAATGATACCCATATTATATTTTTATGGTCCAAGTCCAAAATCAAGTCAAAATATCTTGTGGGGTCTGCTTGCGAAATCACACTTTCAAAACTATCAACACATCCCTCAATGTTCAAGGATCACTTACCCTCAAGAATGAGTAAACTCTGAGCTTAATGACACTCAAATCAACCCGATAAGGAACTAAGGATTTATGACTAAATCAGTGAATTAAAGCAATAATTATATGGAAACTTACAAGGATTATGACAAGAAAACCTCTTTCCCGAGCTCACTAATACCCCACAATCACCTAATGATCATTCTCTTAACTATTTACACTCCTTAGGGCTTTAGTGCTCTTGGAACTTGGCAAAAATGAGAGAGAAATGGGTGGGGACTGAAATAAATGCCCATGTGGTTACCGCTTAAGCGATTGTTGCTACAGAGGCATTGGATCGCTTTAGCAATCCCTGACACTTGGCCGACCTTCGCTAAAACAGTCAAGATATCTCTTAAGTGATATTCGCTTTAGAGGTTAGGCCTCCTCTAAATTGACATACGAAAAACTAGCCTTGACCACTAAAGTGGCCATCTCTCCAGTAACCAAAGGCCCGCTTAAGCGGTTGCGCCAGCTGATTCCATACACTAGCTGAACTTAGATTTTGCCAAGTTCCTTCTGACCCCTTAGGATTCATTTGGAATCCCTTGAACAAAAAAAAACTATGCTACTCTATTAAATTCAACATTTCATACTCAATAGCACCATTAAATTTCCTTCTAAAGTCATTTCAATGAAATGTGGGACCTACACCCAAGGTCCACTTTTTACCAATATCTGTCCAATAGCCCAAAATGAATTTAGATACCTTGGAATAAGAACCAGAGTTCCCCAATCCTAAAATTGACATTTTGAAGCTGCTGGAACCGTCAGAATTTATATACGAGGTTATTATGCTGAAGTTTACACTCGATAGACAATCTTTACCAACGAAGATTTCAAAATAGAGAATTGGCTCCATAAAACAAATGAACTGCTCGGTAATTGAACTTTTAGTTCCAACAGGTCACAAATGGCTTGGGGCTACTATAGGAGAACAAAAGGTATGGAAAACTAAGATCAAAATAAGGTATTGGGTTGGGTTCCAAGTTATTGATTGTATCCTAGAGTGGAATAATTAAGGACTTAAAATGAGCCATTTTAGGCTCAATTTCTTAATGGACAAAATTAAAGATTAAAAAAATTAAAAAGAAATTGAGTTTTGGCTGCTATTTAATTAATTCATTCATTAATATTTAATAATAATAAAAATAATTTATTATTTTTAACCCAGATTAGATATTTTCTATGATTTATAAAGTTGGATTTGGAATCTAACAAGATTGTTGATTTCATTAAGTTTGGCATTGGGAATGTAGTGATGGTGATTGGAGTAGAAATAGAGTACATATTGGTGTTATTATGAACAGGGAGAAACATAAGGGTAGCTTCGAGAACATCCACATTCATGATGCATAGGGTCATGAATTTACTACACGTTTGGGTAATGTTTTCACTCTTGGACTATGCTATGAGTTTCATTACCCAAAGATAAGGTATTATGTTGTCTATCATTGAAGAGGCATGAAATAGGTTGGCTTATCAATATTTCCACTACTACTTAAACTATCTTGGATTCTTTATCCACCATCTAAGTTAATCTCAGGCTATACCGGTCAATCACATTCGACAGATTTTCCATCAAAAACCCTAGAAAATCACCCAAACCCACCGAAATTCCTAGCAAACTACCCAACCCAACAAATTTGCCTAACGATCCTACAGATTTGCCTACTAGAAACAATAACTTAAATAACAATGATTCTAAACCCGTGTTTAATGAGCTTAAATCTTTGCTTAGCAATGAATCTAGTGGTTTAAATGTTGTTAATATCGTAGAATGCAATGTCAAAGCTAAATATGCATATTTGATCAAAGGTGATAATATAAACATTAATAAAGGAGTAATAGTGGGTCTGATCCCTTTGAAGCCTATATATTTCATTAATGGAATTCATCATTTACATGGTTGAAGGAGAAAGTGAAAAAATAAATATTTTTGAGAATCTGCAATTGGCTATGGTTCAGAAATTTCTCATATGGATGGCCTGATCTTGATTATTTGAGAAGTCAATTTCCAAAACAATGTGGTATATAGGGTAATTGTAAAATTAGTCTACTATAAAATGGACACATTCTTACAAGATTTAGTCAAATATAGGATTTTGTGAACATAATGGCTAAAAATATTTACAATATTATTGTTAAGCATGGGCTAGCTTATCAGATGTGACCACAAATTTATGACACTAAGTTTAAGCCAGAGGAGGAGACTACACAGGCAATAGTCTGGATTTTGTTTCTAGTCCAATTGCCTACCTTTTTGGGGAAAGAGTCACTATTTTCAATTACAATAGTGGTGGGAAAGACAATTCATCTTGATATGTCTACTATTAATAAAACACGACCAAGCCACCTAAGAGTGAAGGTTTAAGTCGAGTTAGCAGTAGATTTACCTATTTAAGTGGATATTGAAGTGGTCAACAATAATAATAATATGTCTAGGATAGTATATCTCAGTGTTTGATATGATTTGTATCAAAGTATTGAAAACATGCAAATTTCAAGGACATACAGAAGAGGATTGTCGAGTACTTTACCCATAACTAAGAGAGATGTTCGAATAAAAGGAAAAAGAGGATGTTAGGATTAAAGAGGTAGATAAATATGGGGTAGACAAGCAAAGAGTTTTTAGAAGAGTTAGGCCTCATGATAAAAGGTGGAACCACCCTAATAGGAAGTTCAAAAAGGATACTAATACTGGTGAATATTTTCATGACAATGTGAAGAAAGCATTAATTGCATCAAAGAGAATTTTTCTTGATAATCCTTTTGACATCTTGCATGAAAGAGAAGACGATAATAGAGATATAGACACCCATGGTAACAATGATAAAAGTAATGATAGGCAAACAAAAGGGAAAGAAGTGAGCATAGAAAGTAGGATTTTCAAAATTTTAATGAGTCATAATTGTTAATTCTCAAGGAAAGCAGCAGTAGAAACAAGATCATAGCATGCCAATAAAGTTCTAAACTATAGTAAAACTCAATTAATAGAATTATAAATCAAGGTAATCATGTTAATGGACAAATATAAAAAATATAGTCAAAAGTGTAGGAGGGATAAAAAGCAAACAAAATAAAGTACAAACAAGGTGGTCAAGGGCATGGATTAGGGGCGATAGAGGTTGAGAAAAAGAATGGGCCAGATACAGTGGCTTCTAATACTGAAGAAGATACAACTTTAAATATGACAGATAATGTGAATAGGTATGAATTATTAGCAAAAAGAGAGAAATAATAGGTAGCAATATTAACTATTAATCAAGATGAAGGAACAACTATAGTTTTGGCAGACACACTGATGAATAATCTGATAATAACAGATAGTGATGAATGAGAGGTGGATGATACTAGGATAGGCTTAGTAGAAGGAGATGCTACTCTTATTGACAGATCCTCACCAGATATTCTAGCAAATGAAATGTTGTTGATTGACAAAAAATACCAAGATATGTTATTGGATTTGGAAAATACAATATTTCATAAGCCTTTGCAAGTGGATATTTTAGGTGTGAATGATCCAATAACAGGCAAAGGTGTGATGGAGATAGGGACTACTTTCTTGAATCAATATATAGTAGCATTCAGTTGCTTAACCAAGAAGAGGAAAATGTGAAGATAGTAGAAAATCCTTAAGATCTAATTACCTGCACAAAATCCAGTCCAGTTAGATAGAGGTGACAAATAAAACTAACACAGAGGAGATAGTTAAAAGTATTAAGAATAAAGAAGAAGAAGAAAATTAAAAGAAAGAAATAACGGTGAAATAGAAGGTAGGGCTATCTCAATCATCAATAAAGGGTAACAAATCAAGAAATAAGGTGGAGAATAAACCTACTAGGTTTAATCGTAAGAGGCTAGGAAAAGCCACTTTTAAATGATGATGAAAACATTGTTTTGGAATGTGAATTTTTTTAGGACCAAAAATTCATCCCACAATTAAAATTAGATGGGTTTCTCAGGATGAAGCTGGTATGTTCATCATTATTAGGTAAACCTAAAAAAGACAAAGACTACTCTTGCTTCTTAGAGTAAAGAAATGTTTGGTGATATTTTCAAGTAACTGGTCATAAGGAAAGAAAATGTCAGACTTAATAGAGACCTCTATGAAGGAAATCCTACTGCCAGTAATAGAGCTATTCTTTAAAAGTCTCAAGATAAGTTAAAGAAGTATTTGCATTATGAAGTGGAGTTTTAGAGGAAAAAAGAAGGGATACAATGGTTTTCTAAAGGTGATAGGTAAAATGAGAAAGAGGTTATCCATTTCTAGAATCATCAAAGAAGGCGGGAAATGGGCAGAGGGAAATGAACAAGTGGCTGCGAAGGCAATATCCTTTTTGCACTTGTAATTCTCTTTTTTGAATGCATTAGTAGACATAATTATACCTAATCATGTGCCTCTATTGGGTACAAAAGATAACAGGTTATAAAAGAGATGATTAGGGAGATTAATGCTTCTCCAACTAAAGAGAAAGTAAAGAGAGTGATTTTTGAATTAATAGGGAAAGTGCGAGTGGCCTTGATGTAGCTTTGCCAAAGTTGCTAGGAAATTATAGGTGTGGGCATTTTTAAATTGGTGACTACTTTTTTTGTATGGAGCGATTTGCCGAAATATATTACTCACACTAACTTGTTCTTACTACCTAAAAAGACTTTGTTCAATATTTCACTGACATGAGACCAATAAGTTTAAGTAATTTTCTTAACAAGGTGATTTCTAAAGTTCTTTATGACAGACTTGAGACATATCTTCCTATGCTTATTTCAAAATACAATATGATTTTATTAAAGGAAGAAACATCACTAAAAATGTCCTATCAACTTAAGAAATCATAATTGATATTAAAAAAAGGGGAAAACCTGCTAATGTAGTGATCAAACTTGACATGGCTAAGGCTTATGATGGAGTTGATTAGGTTTCTTAATTAATGTATTGGAAAAGTGGTGGATATTATTTAGAGACTGGTGGCTAATAATGGTATTCAATTATGATAAACAGCTGATCATTATAAAAATGAGAAATCCTATGGCTTCTTTCATTCTATAAGGTGTGTGAAACAAGGAGATCCTTTATCCCTGCTGATATGCCCAAATTAAAACTCCTTTAATAAGCATTTTGTTAAATATATAGATCAATAAAAGTTGGGGTTGAATCCCACAGGGAATATGATGACTATTAGTCAATGATTTCCATGAAATGGGGGGTTTAGGATTTATTGAGTAAAGATTTGAAATATTTCAAATAACCAACATTAAATTTACGAATATTTTATCAATAGAGAAAACAAACTAGGATTGTATTCACCTTGGCTTCATATTACTTTTGGGTTAAGTCTATGGTTAATTCATATTAACACAAGTAAAAATGTAAAACTATGAGTTCAAATATTCACCTAAATGTTTTATAACCTAAATAGGTGATCATTTCTTTAATTCTTTCAAACATAAAGTGATGAAAATGAGAACTCGATTTTAGCCTTGAATGTGTGATCTCGTTAGAGCATTATTTATTAGGTAGAGATTAGAAGCTCTGAATTCTCATCATTAAATTATTTTACTAGTTCAAACCTCTCTATTCAAGAACGCAAAACCTATAGCTTGTTCTAATGTTCACAACCATTAGAAACCTGTGAAATTTAAAGATTTAGCAATACATTTACAAATGTCGTGTAAATTCACACCAACATGAATCGTAGAATTGGTAATTAACCATGGAATCCACAACCCTAGTTATGGGGTTATTAGCCATTCAAAGTAATTACGAAGATGAAAGCAATATATTTCATGAATGAAAAAATAAATCCTACAAAGATGAATTTCAAGCCTTCGATTCTTGACAAAATGAAAAAGAAGCACTAAAACGTGTTTCTCTAGAGAAAACCAGGCATAAAAATATCTAAAGTATAAAAGATGCCTATACTAACCCCTGAACTAGGTAATTATATGCTCCATAAATATGAAATTAAAATTTTTCTTACGCTACCGCCTCAACAGTGATGCCTCGCCTGATGGCTCATAAGAAGTGTGACAATTTGTCCCCTGAATCGTCATTAGGGTTCATCTTGAGATATTTTTTTCTTAGCCCTAATGGATGAGCTGATGGTTCATCAACCCCTTGGTGGAGTGTCATCATGTTCCATCACCCTTGATGTAGAATTTACCATATTTGCTTTAGCCTAACCATTGTAGTGATGACTCATTAGACCCTTGGCAAATTGTTAGGTTCAGCCGTCACTTCATGTACTTCTTCACTTTGTTCTAATTCTTATTGACGACTGGTGTAGCAGTCCATCACTCTCTTGGTGGCTTGTCACAGGAACCACCACTTAGTATCTTTATCCCAAATTCACTTCTTTTGGTCCTTGGATAATATTCCTATAATTAAAATATAAAGACATCAAAACTACCAAAGGTTGCTTAAAAACTCACGATTATTCTTAGTTAAAAGTATAAAATGTGATTTCATTCACGAGCACATAACCAGCATCAACTTAGAATGTTCACTCATCTATAAGAAACAACACAAAACCAACTAAAAAGTTCTTTAAACACATAGCAACTAAGCTTAACAGTAGCAATCAATTTCCAATTTTTGGTTCTTTCCTCACCTCACATAGCAGTCACCCAAGGTGTTAACAATTTTGGATCTCACCATGTCATTATAATATCAATGAACAATTTTTATACACAACAACTGCTATCCTAACAGTAAGTGCTCAATAGTGTATTTATGTGCCTTGATTATGAAGAAGTCCCACACACACATACAAATTTACTCATGAACATGGAAAAATCACTCACACTCACAAAAAATGCTTCCAACAATGCACATATGAACCCAAAGGATTTCTTTTACTATCCTAACTCTATTTTTTAGAACTTTGATCAAGATTAGTATAGGGATTTTTTAGGATTGTAATAAGGGTTTGGGTGTGAGTAGGATGATTTTCAGGATTTTTGACTTAACCCTTCTTGACATAAACGAGCTCTTATTTTCTCTTAACTTATGATTTTTCCCGTATTCACGTCATTCTATCAATAATTCCCATTACCGAGTGCGGCAAATCTCTTGGGTCTTTTTTTTTTCTATCTTTTTCATTTTTTCTCTTTCTTTATTTTTCTTTTTGTTTTCTTTTTCATTTGCACACACTTGTAGGATTTTCTTTTATCCAAACCTACTCTTTCCATAGCATTTTTTTAACTTATCCTTCAACAGTAGCCACCCTCAACTTAGAAAATTTGCTTGAGTCGGTTCACGATGTCCAGGAAAGGACCAGGGCCATTAAAGGTTAGAAGATAAAAGAGGGAAGGTGAACAATTGTTGAATAAAAAAGTCTAACAACTCAAAAAGGGATTAAGGTAATTGTTAACATTATTTGGACAATATCTTTAGGCTAAGTGGACTAAATCAAACAAAGGTTGTGATCCTTTCCTAATCAATGAATCACAACTTGAAGAACATAGAGCAGGCAAGTTTTAGGTGCATACACAAAGTCAGAAAAATATATAATACGCTCTCACACACTTAGAACAAATTAACACTACCTACTACCATGAAAATAATTAGCTGAAGCAACATTATTACATCCATATATACTAATGACATTTAGAGATCTAAAATGTCAATATAATGAAAACATACCACCAGTGCTAAGAGCAAGTAAATTTTGGAGTCATCTCCATTATTTACAAAATCAATGTAAAATCAAAATTAAATTAATTAATTTCTACCAGTCTAACTTAATCAACACAAAAAGATATAGATCTAAACATGTCATTTCTACTAGCTAGCACACCCAAGGGAAGAGAAACATGACAACAAAAATCCTCGGGTGGTGACAGACTCACATGTACCCCTACCCCCATCAAAAGAAATATGCATTGTCCCTAACTCATAAATATAATAAATAAAATCTAAGAGGAAGGAATACTTGTAAGGATTTTAGGTTGCAGAGTTTGGCAAATATTTTGAGGCCTTTGTGTCCTTAGAATTTGAAACAGTGACAATGGTTTCATTTTGAGTAGTCACACCATTAACAACTTCCTCAATCACTAGAGTGGGAGTAAGCAAAACCTGTAGTATAGGCCCACCTTTAGGTGCCGATCTAGAAAGAATACCTGTTATTCAATCTTGCTCATGCTTCTACCTTATATCTTCATCTCTCGTAGAGTATTTTACTGCCTTTTTATGTTTCTTTCTTTTGGTGTCTCATCTCAATTCTTTCTTTTCTTTGACCTTTTCTTCTCTCCACCTTCAATTGGTTTTGTATCGCTATCTTTAAGATATCTTCCCATCAAATCAAGTATAGTATCATCATCCTCTAACTCCACTATTTTTTTATCAGGGAACCCAAAAGAGGTGCCCTTTTTTAGGATAGCAATATCAACTTAGGACTACTACAGTTTGGTCGTGATTTTGCTAAATCTAGGATTAATAAGATATTCACCTGCAACTCTATATCATCTATGCATGAATGTAGATTCCCATAAGGATTTAGTGGTTTCTTAATTGTTTGATCCATGAAGGTATTGAAATCCTTGCCTATTTCCTATAATTGTCTCTTAAAGCCTTTCTTCCTTTTGACCATTCTGATGAAATTTTGTGGAGTTAATTGGAACTCTTAAGTATAGATGTTGTATCAACAGTTGGGGCAGTCACCTCAGCCTCGAATACAGTAGGTACACTCTGTGGATCAACAGTCACAATGGATAAAGGTGTACCTGAATGAGTATCATATATCTTTGGAGTAGTCTGTGAATGGGGTCATATAAAGGAGGTTTATGGATTCTCTACTCAAATGTAGCATCATCCTATCTCCTATCAATATTTTTGTATGTGTGGCTACCATGTTTTCATCAACTCTACTCAGAATAGGTACATTTGCAAGACTGCACACCAAGTAAGGGAATGGTAATGATGTGACAGTCTTAGTATCCCTTGCATACATTTCATCCTCTATCACTTCACCAAAGTTTATATTGAAACCCTTCATTACCAGAACTACTCTAATATCATCTAAATTTGTATCCCACCTATGGGTATTAGTCGTAACTGGACAACTTCCCACCAAAATTTTACTACAAAGCTCAATGATAACTGGGTATTCTTTCCCTTTTATTTTGTAACCATGGGGGCTCACTACTCCCTGTCAAAACCTGTGCTAACTAGGGTCACTGTGTGTATGTATAAATTCTCTAATATTCATACTTTTGGGTGAAATTTGGTGGTTCATGAAGTAGTCTAAAGAGTATCTAGTTGATAGTATGATCAGAGATATCCCATAAAACTCCATAAACTGGGAACCTTGCCAACAATATTTCGTTAGAGACCTCTGTCTTTTTCCATATTCTTTCTTAAGGGTTGTCAAGTAGTTTGCATAAAGTTGTGAGCCACGAAGGTAGTATTTTCCAGCTACCATGCTCATCCATCCTAAATTATATTCATTGAATATCTCTCAGTGTTCGGGTAGTCAAGCAATTTAGTTGTGATAATCTGAACTTTTTCAACAAATGGTCTTTCCAAACTTCTTGTCTTTTATAGGAGGAGACCTCCTTGATAGTGTTTTCCTACCCCTTCAATCCACCAACAAATGGATTGTCTAACTTCTGGAGCCTTAATTTGGATCATTTCATCACTTTCTAGTTCAAGCTATCACTGCTTTCTTTAGTGCTACTACGCTCCTCACTTGAGGAATCATCCCCCTCTTCGTATTGGGAGGAATGAGAACACTTTTTTTGCTTTGTTTGGTGTAGTAAGCTGGTGCCTCAGTTTCCTTAACCTTATTTTCTAGTTCATCACTAAGTCTATAGGTCGAGGTATCTCTTGCTTTCCTTTTTCTTCCTCCATCTCTCATTATTTGTAGCTTTTACGACATTGCACTTATGGGCAAAAATATTTAGTCATTGTACAAGGGAAAACATCAATATAGGACGCTTGCAATGAAACCACTTTTTCTTGACGGGTAGGGGTGATGGTTCGTCAACCCCAAGTGCTAGATTTTTTACTAAATTAGATTTAGGTGATAGTCTCCTTGATGGGCCATCACAATATTGATGGATCTTCAGGTTAACCATCTGACATAAACAGAAAACACAGGGGGTTTTCTTTTAGTGTGGCTTAAGTTAGCAGACCATCACTCTTCAGATATTTCGTCACAATATTTGTTCAGGTTCACCAGTCAATATTTTACTCTATGATATTTTTACAAACACTTGGTGCCCCATTATTTCCTACTTACTCGTTTGGAGCTATATCATATTAGACATCTCCAATTACACAATATTATTAATTTCATCAAGGTTGATTAAAATTCACCCATTTGTTTTCCCCCAAAATCAAATTTGAGCACAACACAACCGTCTATGAATTTATACATAAAGCAATGGTGGTGTTGCCTTTAATTCACCATCAACTAACTAATAAAACAAAAGAAGAAATAGAATATAAACTAAAGTGAATGCAAGTTGAGTATGAGCATACATGGAAAAGGCATGAATAAAAAAAATCCCAGTAGTGTTCTTGACACAACCCGAAACTGGGCCATATCATATGGGCACCTCAAGGCCACATGAACCGAAGGTCGCCCTGATAACCCAACCTAATCATCACATCAATCACAAGGGTTGGGTGAATCCTGACTGAAAGATAAGATATCAAAAAGCATACTACATACTACAAGTCATAGCTTAATCATGTCTAATCACCTTATTAATACATCAAACTAGCATTTACACCTAATTCCATAGTCATCCACAATACCTCTATACAAATCGATGTTTAGAAATGTATATAAGCTCCCGACAATAGCCAAATCAAGTGGAGACGGTTAGAGATTAGAGCTCTAACATGTAACTCAAGGATAAGGATATAATAGCAACATCAATCAAGGATAAGTCAATATATCATATTCAACCATATTCATGACCTTATCCATACATACAGGTATATCACATGCTAAACAAGTAAACAAGTCATAACAACATTCTCAAAGCACTTAATCATGAGACATAAAGTGGAGGACTTGGACCTTTCCATGCTTAGATTCAATAATTCTTATTAGATATGGGACTTCAACCATATTCACATATCACTTAGACGAAGGACTTTAACTATGTGTACACTCATTAAGCAAGGGACTCTAACCACATATGCATCTATTTAATAAAAGGACTCTAACTGTACACTCACATTCATTTAGGCAAGGGACTCTAACCATATTATGCCCACACATTAGGCAAGGGACTCTAACCTCATATCGTAATAGATAAGGGACTCTAACCCAAGCCATTTTCATTTGGTAAGGCACTTCAATCTCAATAGATCTCATTATGCAAGGGACTTTAACCACAAGTGATGTCATTAGGCAAGGAACTTTAACCTCAAGCCATTACAACTATCATTAGTCGACATTGGAACTCTAACCCTTTGTCCATTCATCATCATATATTCAATTCACACTTAAATACTTTAACCCATCGAGATAATTCAACATTATACATGATCGCATGGTCTTCAAGGAGCCTTTGTTGCTCCACCACTTCAATAGGCTAATGCCTTAATTCAATTCATCATAAAATTCAATTTATGGTCATCAAAACCCTCACAAAATATTCACATTTCATAAGCAATTTTATACCACACATTAGTTCAACACACAATTTAAGTTCATTTTTATGTTTAGGGACTTTAACCCCCCATTCATCATCAACTAATAAAGTCATCAATTTCACCATACATGTCTCATAATACCTTCACAATATCATTTAAAACTATACATACTTATTGGGATATTTCCCTAGTTCAAAAAATCACCAACATAAGACTAGACAATTTACTTAGATATTTTCATAAACACCTTGTGTGAATGCCTTTACCAAAGCCATTTTCATGGTAGAAATCATCAAGATTAGAGTTACTCAAGACTCACATGTTAGAACACATACAACAAGAACCCATATGTGCAAATCATCATCAATAGCATGTATAAGTCTAAGCAAAAGTCAACATTATTCATCATTAGGAAACAAAATCTTTTTCATTTGATTTCAAAATCACCATGGACACTTACTAATTCAAGTGTAAAATACATGGGTTTAGAGTTACTTATCAAGGGGGAAGAGTTACATTCCTTAAAAAACTTGATTCACCAAGAGTCTTAACTTCACTTTGCCTCTTGAAGATCACCCTTGAAACTATAACCTCTAATTCATCACAAATGAGTTTGAGAGAGTATTTAGGGTGTTTGATCCATCAAACTAGATGTTTAGGAGGCTACAAACACTTATATAGTGAGGGGAATTAGGGTTTTGGGTGTAGGAAATGACCACAAGGACCTTAGTTAAAAGCTGGAAAATGAGCCCCTGCAAGGGTACGACTCACTTAAGGAACCGTATCCTAGGGTGCGAGTGGTACCCTAAATCGTACCTTAGGCTTATTCTAGGTCACCTACACTGGTTAGGGTATGACTACACACCTTTTAGTCATGTACAAAGGGTACAATTCATGCACTAACTCATACACATCACCCATACCAAAAATACTCCACTTTTGATCAAGGCATCACTCAATACTATTGGTCTTGGTATGACTCGTACCTTAAGGTACGATTAGTTAAAGGCTCACTCGTACTTAGGATAGTGAGTAAACCTCACCATACTGTCTATGGTATAAGAAGGGAGGGAGAGAAGGATATGACTTATATCCAAGGGGTACGACTCATGCCCCTAGTCCAGGTATTTCAGTTGTTGAGTACACACCTGAGGATATAAGAGGAGTAAAATATATATGAAACTTTAAGTAATATAGAGATTGGATTTGTAGAGATTAAATTTGAGTAATGGTGGAAAATATTTTGTGAACATGGTGAAGAAGGAGTTATGGGGTTATGGTGTTGAGTAGTGGGAATTTATGATAAAGGGGAGGAGAATTAAGAGAGATATTGATAAATTTGAACCAAATCTCTTAAGTGTCCTATGCTTTAAGTGGGTTTGGATCGAATGTTGGGTTAGGTTTTATGGTAGTTCAATCGAATAGAGTTAAGGAAAATTTAGACGGAATAAGTATACTTACTTGTGATGCTTTGCTTGATAGTTTTTCAACAATGTGATAGCTTGCCAGTTGAACAATTAGGCTTAAAGAACTTTCACCCAAATTGAGTCAAATCTAGTGATAAGGTTGACATTCTGTCAACACGGTGATGATTCATCACATAAACCATCAAACCTTATCCTGAATGACTCTTTTATTTACCATTATAATGGTTAGGTTGATGACCCATCAAAGATATAGCTCGTCGAGTAAGTTTTTAGACTTTAACAACAATATGTGGTTTTCTGGTGATTTATGGAAGCTCTGGTTGACGGTTTGTCAAGTCTATGACGTTTTGTCAAGTGAACCATAAACCTTAAATAGATTTCTACCTTCTTCTTCTTCACCTATAATTTATTTTCCAGCACACTTATTACACACATCATCTATACTCAGTAATGAAAACTTACAGTAAAATTACTTTTACAATAACACAATATGGGTTGTCTCCCATTTGAGTGTCATTTAATGCCGCGACATGACTCAGGTATCTTGACTACTCAGACTTCGTCAAGATACACCTATGATAGAAATTTTACCACTCCTAGTAGACCAATGTATTGTTTGAACGGTTGACCATTCATCTTGAAAACGTCCCACCCTTGTTTTCTAGTTCCACCACTTTGGATGGAAACACTTGAATAACTTTGAATGGTCTATACTACTTTGATTTCAGCTTTCTCAAAAATAGTTTAAACCTTAATTTAACAATAACACTAGGTTGCTTTCCTTGAATTCTCTTATTTCAATCATCCATGATACAACTCTATTTTTTCCTTATATTGGGCAACCCTCTTATAACCACAAAGTCTAAACTCATACATTTCATTTTATTATTACAACTTCAAGTCACTTGCCTTTCTCCAACTCAATTATGTTTTTTGAGTGCCCACAAGGCTTTGTGCTCAAGCTTTACCGGCAAATGACAAGCTTTACCAAAGACTGGTGGGTAAGGAGACATACCTATTAGCATTTTAAAAGCAGTGTGATAAGTTCATATGACATTATTAAGTTTTTTAGACCAGTTACTTTGATTTGCATTCACAGACTTCGCCAGTATCGTCTTAATCACTCAATTGGATGTCTCTACTTGCATGCTGGTTTGAGTATGATAGGAAGTGAAAACTTTATTCTATTACACTCCAAATTTAGCTAGAGTTGCTCGGAACACATTGTTACAAAAGTGGAAACCCCAATACTTATGATTGAGCAAGGAGTACCAAATCGGGAGAAAATGTTTTTTTAAGAACATCATGAGACTCTTGCCCTCATTATCTACTAATGACATAACTTCTACCCATTTAGAAACATATTCAACTGCTACCAAGATGTACTTGTGACCATAAAAACTCACAAATAGGCCTATAAAATCTATACCCTACAAATAAAACAATTCCACCTCTAAGATTTTAAACATAGGCATTTCTTGATTTTCGGAGATCAAACCTTGTCTTTCACACTGATTGCATGCCTTGGCAAAGTCTTGGGCAACTTTGTCGATGGTGGGACAATAATACCCAAAATTTAGTATTTTTCTCACCATGTTATCAGTGGCATGATGTCCCCAATTGGGGATGAGATACAAGCCTATAAAATACTTAAAATTTCCACCTATGGCATATATCTCCTGATAATATCGTCAGCACATACTCTAAATAGATAAGTCTCATACTAGAAGTAATTGGTCATATCATGTAAGAATTTCTTCCTTTGATTGAATCTTAAGTCTTTTGGTATCATGTCACTTTCCAAATAGTTAGCAAAATCAGCATACTAGGGCACAAGATAAAAGAAACAAGCATCTAGAAATGAGTCATCAATCTCCAGCTCATTCCTCTTCTTTCCTTCATTCTCAAGTCTAGATAGGTGGTTTGTTAACTAATTTTTATACCCTTTTCAATCTTTGACTTTGAAATCAAACTCCAGTTACACCCATCTAATCGTCCAAGGCTTGGTATCTTTATTTTTCATCAAGTATCTCAACACAGAGTGATCAGTATAGACCACTACCTAAGTACCAAGTTAATATGACTAAAACTTCTCAAAGGCATAGACAACAGGATGTAGCTCATGTTAGTTACCATACAATTTTTTTGTGCACCATTTAGTGACTTACTAGTATAGTTAATATGATGAAAAAGTTTCTCTTGTTTCTATCCAAGAAGAACTCCAAGTTCAACACCACTCATATCACATGTAACTTCAAATGATTGAGAGAAATCTAGGGCAAAAATTAAAGGAACAACTAATATTTTTTGTTTAAGGCATTCAAATACCTTTAAATAGTCACCATCAAACACAAACTTAGATTTCTTCTCCAACAATTTATACAATGGATTTTCAATTTTAGAGACATTCTTAATTAACTTTTGGCAGAAACTTGCATGACCATGAAAGCTTCTAACTCCTTTTATCGAGATTGGTGGAAGAATTTTTTCAATTGCCTTAATTTCATCAAAATCTGTCTCCATTCCTTTTTTAGATATCTTGTGTCACAACCCAATGTGCTCTTTAAACATAATGAGATATTTTTCCTAGTTGAGCAGCATAAGATTAAAACTCTTCACATCTTTGCAAGGCATTTCTAAGATTTTCCAAGCAGTTTTCAAAGTATCACCCACCTTAGAGAAGTCATCCATGAACACTCCGAAGTGTTACCATATCTAAGAAAATTGACATCATCCACCTTGGAAGGTTGCATATGCATTACATAACCCAAAGGGCATCCGCTTGAAGGTGAATGTCCCATAAGGGCATGCAAATGTAGTCTTCTCTTGGTCTTTAGATGTAATGGATATTTGATTATACCCCAAATAAACATCCAAAAAGAAGTACCATCCTCTCCCAACCAACTTATCAAGCATTCGGTCAATAAATGGCATTGGAAAATGATCCCAAAAAAGTCCAAAATTTTAGCTTATAATAATCCATGCAAACTAGCCAACCAGTGACTGACTTTAATGGGATCAACTTATTTTTCTTATTAACCATCACCACCATGCCTCCCCTCTGTGGGACATAATGAGATGTACTTACCCATTTATTATCTGAGATTGGGTAAACAACTCCTGCATTGAGCTACTTGATTATCTCTTTCTTTACCACCCATTGTAATGGTGGATTGAGTATTTGATAATATTCAATGATGGGCACACACTCTTCTACTAACTGAATGTTATGTGCACACATACCTAATGGGATACCAATAATATCTGCAATTGTCCAACTAATTGATCAATTGCCTATTTGTACTTTCATAACATAGAGGAAAGCACTTCTATCTACCTTCTATTAAGGCAACAATTATAATCATGGGCAACGTGTTCTTACTAGAAATACATATCTAAGATGGCCCGACAACTCTTTCAGCTCTAACACTAGTGTCTCCTCTATAAATGGTTTTGCTGGAGAGAGGTTGGCCTATATTTTTTATTGAAAAGTCAGCCATTAATAATCGCATAGATGCCAACTTGGGGGTTTCTAAGCCCAATTTCTTATAAGTAGCTAGAGGCATCAAATTAATACAAGCTCTGAGATTACATGATGTCTTAACGAAGTTGGATTCACCAAATATGCAAGAAATAGTAAATGCATATGTATTTAATTTTTTATGGACTAATAATCGCAAAACAATCATGCTACATTAACGGAGATTGTCCTTCTATTCAAAGCTCACCATCCTTTTTAGTGAGTAGGTCCTTTATGAACTTAGCATATCCCGACAATTTCTTAAGGACCTCTACTAATGAGATATTCACTAACAACTACTTTAGTATGGACAGGACTTACCATTTTCCACTTTTACCTTCACTCTATATAGGAATGGAGGCAGATGTCTAGGATTTGACTTGGTTGTCTTACAATCTCTTAACCTTTCTCCTTGATCACAAAACCATCATCCTTTACTTAGAGGTAGGATCTTTTGCGCCTATCTTTTTGTTGTCAACCCTTTTCAACTTTTTTGACTCAGCGTAAATCTCATCAACACCAATATAATCATCCATTATTTCATAATCAGCGCCAAAATCATCCACTTGTGTCTCTATAATCAAATAGGATTTAGGCAAAACTTGACCACTTCTAGTGGTTATAGCCATGCAACTCCCATCATTCCTAGTGTTGCATCCTAGTGCGTACATGATCACCCAAGAAGTAAAGTGTCCTTTAAAATCCAAGTATCGATCCCATAAGAACTTGTGCTCATCAATGATCTAAGTTTAGTATTACTACGAAGATTAAACAAGTGTAAGAGTAACCAACAACATTTGAGATTTGAAAATGTAAAGTAACCATAAATAATGCAATAATATGAAGTATTAGAGACAATAATGAGAAAGAATCCAGGGTCAAGGCACTACAAACAATCCAACTTAGCTCTACCATTTTTTTGGTTAATTTAATTATCTTGGTTGTTGATTCACATGGTTGATATCATGACTATGGTCTTCTGAGCCTCTAATAGTCTTTCTAACTTAGCCTTGCAACTACATCATTAGCAGGGATGCAAGAACAATGTTAAAACATTTATATTGAATCTCGTATATAAATTAGGTATATTCCTATCCTAAACGCAAATTTGTACTTCAATCTCTCTCCATATAATATCCCATTCCATACATCCCATGTTCTAATCTATTGTTCCTCCTACTGTCCTACAATAGAAATATAGATTTATCCTAATGGTTGTGAATCTATAGAATAGTAAGCATAAGGATATATGAACAACCAAACAATAATAATAAACATAAACCAACTCAAAAATAAGCTTAACTATTCATATTCTTGTCCTCAACCCTAGAAGGGGGTGTTTAGCCACTCATGGATTTACAACGAATTGCATTACTAAAATTCATGTATAAAAGCAAAAAGTAGACAAAAGGAAAGATTTTGAACCCTAAAAGAAGCCTGATTAAGTGTATCCAGCCCCAAAGGTCATCAAGATTTTGAACCCTAAATGAAGCCTAATTAAGTGTATCCAGCCCCAAAGGTCGTCCAAGGTGTTTACAATAATATAGAAGTGTCCTATTTATTGTTGGAACCAAGTGCTCGTTTTGAAGTCTTAGGCATGCCACGTTCTTGCCTTGGTGCGATAAAGGAGTGGCATGCCCTTATCGTGGATGCTCACTGGTTTTACATATTTTTGTTTGTGTCTAAGGTTATGTCACTCCCTTATCTTAGAGGCTAGAGGGTGTGGCATGCCCTTGTGCTAAGAATTTCCAGATTTCATCCATATTTGCTCCACCCATTTGGCTTTGAGTTCCTCACTTCGTGATTGTCTTTCCACTTCAAATTCAATTTGTGTAGCATCCCATCATTGAGTTTAAAATCTCACAAGTATTCTTACATCATAAAACACCACATATTAGTGCTTAAACACAATAGAATCCAACAAGATCAACTAGAACAACACATAGCTCAAGCTGGTAACACTAGTTTTCTCGTCTAAACTCTAAGTGATCATTTTCATTCCAAACTTATTTTTAACAAACACTACATATTAGTGCTTAAACATAATAGAATCCAACAAGATCAACTAGAACAACACATAGCTTAAGCTGGTAACACTAGTTTTCTCTTCTAAACTCTAAGTGATTATTTTTATTCCAAACTTATTTTTAACACACATTAAATATCATAAAAATTACTTTAACACTTACTTGCTCAGTTGTATGAATATTAATTCATTATGCTCGTAAAAAGTCCCCAAAACTAGGCTAAATATATTGAGATTATGACACTTTGGTGCATATATAAATCCACCTAAGATCATTACCCCATACTTAAAGCCTTGTTTGTCCTCAAACAACTATTTAAATTAAGCACCATATGTAAGAAAGTCTCCAATATTACTACTACAAATAAGACACTTAAGCTTGTACTACAATTACTACACGATAACAAGGTCCAACCTAAGCATGTCATATACATTTGAAAACTCATGAACATTACTTCCAAACACTCCAGCCTCATGAAATGACTCATCAAGTTGGCACATTTATGCATATTACTCAATCAAGAGATCATATAAGTTTCCTAAGTATCATTAAACATGTGCCTTAACCACAAAGAGAGTTATCCATATTCACTCATAGAGATGCAATTTATCATAAGTATGGGTATGAGAATCAAATTTCGCTCACTCTCACAAAGAATTCACATACCATATAAAATGAACCATCGGTTTGCCCTTATTGTAGTACTCCATTAATATCATAATGTTAAGGCTCAAGATACAATAGGACTTTACGAGTTGTAATGTAGGCTAAGGGATTGGTAGGAACTATTCTAGCCAGTAATAGTGACTATCTTCTCTAAGTGCTTTAATACATCACATTATACATTGAAATTCTCTCTCAACAACCAATTTTTCACTACATTTATCTACCCAAACCTCTTTTGTTTTGTCCCATCTCTTTAAGCTAGTTTACATATATGAGGGAGTATTTTTTACCAACATATAATTCAATTTTGATCTATTTTATCTTTTCATTACATTACTCCCAACCACAACACATAAACTTTTTCAATACCAATAGTTACTAATTTGGGGCTTCATATTCACTATTTTCTTCTTCAATTTTACAGTCCTTAACCATATTAACTTTTCAAATAAGCACTTAAGAGCTTTGGATCAAATAATGGTCAAGTAATGAAGAGAATAGGCTACATATGAGGCTACCGAGGAAATATTCTAAGGTTCAATAGAGTTAACTAAGATTATGCACAAGGGTAGATAAAATGGGTATGAATAGGGCTATCAAAGAAATACCTATATCATTTCATAAACCTAACACTCTTTATTTTTCTTTACACACACCAGGAAAGTTCTAGACATCAATATGCAACTAGGAATACACAAAAACCTCACATTACACATGGAACATTCTCAACTCAAGTAGAATCATTATAGACTCTAAACCAAGCAATAGCATAAATTTGGAATTAATCCAACGATGCATAAGAGTCATATAAATGAGCCTAGATGTCTCAAAGGTAGTCATTCAACACAAACAACATGCTTTTTTACATTCAAAGCCACTTGCATCATGTAATCACACACAACAACTAACAAGAACATCTCATTTATTCCTTAACAAACATTTTAGAATTCACTCCTAAAAGTAAAAAAGGGATACAGGGTTCAAAGGGCGTCATCGAAAAAGAACCAAAGAGAAAAACTAAGGGATGGGTGAAGTTTGCCCCTACTAGACTTACACCAACTAAGACTAACAAACAAAGAGAAAATCTTTTTGTAATTTTTCAAATTTAGTCAAAACTAGAAAAACAAATTAAAAAAATCATATAGCAGCACTTCACCCTAAACCACGGGAAGATTCCCCACCCTACACTTAAAAACACAATTTATCCCC
The DNA here is from genome assembly GCF_002878395.1 of Capsicum annuum. Taxonomy (NCBI): domain Eukaryota; kingdom Viridiplantae; phylum Streptophyta; class Magnoliopsida; order Solanales; family Solanaceae; genus Capsicum; species Capsicum annuum. The sequence continues at coordinate 91,219,473 of NC_061117.1, read as the reverse complement.
AAAGTATAATTCAAAATCAAGGATAGAAATACTTCATGAGGCCTCTATGCCTAGCTAGTAGCATTTTTAATCATCCAAGAGGTCCGGTAGACCCACACCCAGTATTTTCCATGCTCTTTAGCTTAGATTTCTGGTATTCTAACTTTCCATCAACCCATGACTCAAAATAAAAACAAAAACAAACTTGATACTAAGGAAAAACTAAGAAAATAAAATACCTGCCTTAACTTGGGTTGCCTCCCACACAGCGCCTAATTTAGTGTTGTGGCACGATTCACATTACTACTTTAATTGTACTCCTTAACTTGTTGAGTATAGTGGTAAGTATTACCGCCTGTCACGTGCACGACCAGGTTTGATCCCCGACAGTGATGTCAAAAACCTATTGCGTCCTAGCGCACATGTAAGTGTACATAGTCAAGATGTAAAGTAGCTTTTAAAATCCATATATCGATCCCACAGGGACTTGTGCTCAATAATGATCTAGGTCTCGTATTACTACAAAGAGTAAACAAGTGTAAGAGTAACCAATAACATTTGAGATTAGAAAATGCAAAATAACCATAAATAATATGATAATATAAAGTATTGGATACAATAATGGGGAAGAATCCAGGGTCAAGGCACTATGAACAATCCTACTTAGCTATACAATTTAACTGGTTAAGTTAATTATCTCTAATATTGATTCACAGGGTTGATATCATGACTATGGTCTTTCAAGTTTCTAATCATCTATCTAACAGTGGGGATGCGAGAACTAATTTAATGCATTTATATTTCATTACGTATATGAACTAAATGGGGCGAATTGGGTATATTCCTAACCTACACATAAATCTTAACTTTAGTCCCTTTATGTATAAGTCCCACTCCACACATACCACATTCTAATATATTGTTCTTCCATTCAAGCTCACAATAGAAATATAGAGCTATCCTAAGGGTCACGAATCCATAGAATAATAAGGATATAGATTTATCCTAAGGGTCATGAATTCATAAATAGTAAGAATAAGGATATATTAACAACCAAAAAAGGATAATAAACATAAACAATCCAAAAATAAGCTTAAGTATTCGTGTTCTTTGCCTCAACCCTAGATGGGGTTGTTTGGCCACTCGTGGATTTACAACGAATTGCAAGATTGAAATTCATGCATAAAACAAAAAATAAACTAAAGAAAAGATTTTGAACCATAAAAGAAGTCTCCTTAAGTGTATTTCTAGATCTATAGGTCATCCAAAGTGTTTACAATAAGATAGAAGTGTCCTATTTATATTTGTAACCAAGTGCCTATTTTGAAGTCTTAGGCATGCCACGCTCTTGCATTGGCATGATAAGGGCATGGCACGCCCTTATCACAAACGCTCACTGGTTTGAGATATTTTTATTTGTGTCTAAGGGCATGGAGTGCCCTTATCTCGAAGTCTATAGGGCGTGGAGCGCCCTTGTGCTCAGAATTTCCAGATTTTGTCCATGTTTGCTCCATCCATTTGGCTTTGAGTTCCTCCCTTCATAGTTGTCTTTCCACTTCAAATTCAGGTCACGTAGCATCCCATCATTGAGTTTAACATATCAAAAGGCTCCCTATATCATCAAACACCATAAATTAGTGCTTAATCACAATAGAGTCCAACAAGATCAACTAGAACAATACATAGGTCAAGCTAGTAACACTAGTTTTCTCGTCTAAACTCTAAGTGATCGTTTTCATTTCAAACTTGTTTTGAACACACCTTAAACATCATAAAAGTTACTTTAACACTGATATACTCAATTGTATAAATATTAGATCATTACTCACATATGAAGTCCTCCAATCTTGGCTAAATACGTAGAGCTTACGACACTTAGGTGCAAAATACACCTAAGATCACCTAGTATTCTGAATAGTATTTCTAGGAAAAGTGACATTTTTCCATTGCTTAAATGGTGAAGATAGCTGACCTATTTGATACTCCAATTGCTTGATGGAAGTTGAATGTGAATCTACAAGTTGACTCATTAAAGATAAGCTATTTTTTATTCCCTTAACTCCTACATCAGTAGATTCCATACTCTTTAACACCTTAGCCATCATATCTTCCATTTCAAACTTCTTGAGGAGTTACTATCTTGATCATGTTTTCTCGGTGGTACATATAAACTACTTTTGTCGTTCTTGCTTTTTTTGTTCCCTTGATCATGATCATTAGAGCCATACTTATCATAATAGTTGTCCCACTGATAGTTCCAACCTTGGTATCCTTGGACATTGGCCCAAAAAGACCTCATTTGGTTCTCAAAGTAGTTTACTTTCTTTTCAAAATCAGACTCAATTTCCTTACCCCGAGAACCAACAACCTTCACCTTCTCAGTACCACTTGCCAATAAGTTCTTAGCCAGTAAATCCATTTGTGTTTTTATGTAAGTCATGTATTTGTCATGTTCTTATTCTCGTCGGTATCTCTTAAGTAACATAACCATATCATAAGTATTGCTTGCTACCTCAGAATCTGTAATATGCCAAGCTTTATTAGTTTTAGTTAGCCTTTCCAAAATCACTGTCACTTCTGTAAACGTCAATGCCATAAAAGCTCCACCTGCTGCATTATCCAACTTTGGCTTAGCATTTGAATTAAGAGTCCTATAAAAAGTCTCTATAAAGCGCATATCTATAATATTATGATTGGGATATTATGTCAACTTCTTCTTGAACCTCAGCCACATCTCATACGATATTTTATTTGGGAGTTGTCTAAAGTTACTGATCTCATTCCTCAACTGTAACATACTAGAAAATGGAAACTTAATAGAAAAGCTCATTTTAGTTGCCTCCAGCTTGTTATTGAATTGGGTGCTAGCTTAAATCAACAACAATGTTGCCTACATAAAAAGAGACAACAAAAAAAACCTCAACAAAATATCATTCTGACTAGATCTGGGTAATCAAAGGACTTACATATACTAACGAAATTTATCAAGTGCATATTCGAATCAATACAAGTATCCTTCCAAACAATACTTTAAGGTTCAATAGATGTATCATGGTGCTAGTAATATTGAACTTGGTTTCTAGAGCTAGTGGTTGTGGGAAAATAGCTCCAGTGGCACCAACTCTATCTAAATCAATATAATCTTCATCGTCAAGGTCAAAAGGCGTAATTGGTTATTGTCTACCTCTACCTCATAACTGTTGATGTTGGTTAGCTGGAGCAATATTGCCATTAAGTTGAGAATCTTCATCTTCACCTAAATCATCATTATTTGGTACATTATCGGGTGCATTCAGATTCTGTTGATTCACTTGACTAGTAGTAAATACAGCATGCTGTGTTGATTCAAGCCTTCTTGCTTCACACTATTGTGCATCCATGCTTTTTTCTCAAAATTCATTACAATTCAGGGTCGTAAGGTAATAATGGCTCACCCTAACGTCTACTTGACGTTCATAACTAGTATTTTATAATGAGAAAAAATTGCAAAGGTAACATTATGAAATAGGACTGAAAGTCAAACAAACACAATAACTTAATTGACATTCGTAGTCCCCAGAAACGGTGTCAAAATTTGATACGCCCAAATTACAAATCCTTTAAGAAGCATAAGCAGTTATATATGATGTAAGTGACTATTTCCACAAAATAGGGGAGGGGGTTATAAAGGATTTGTTGAATAATGATTCAAATTATTTCGAGTAACCAATGTTAAATTCATGAATATTTTATCAATAGAGAAAACAAACTAGTGGTGCATTCACCCTTGCTTCTTATCACTTCTAGGTCAAGTCTATAGTGAATTTATATTAACACAAGTAAATGTAAAGCGACAATTTCAAATGTTCACCTAAATATTTTCCAACCTAAATAGGTGATTATCCCTTTAATTCTTTGGAACTTATTGTGATGAAAATGATAACTCAATTTTAGCCTCGAGCAAGTAATCTCATTAGAACATTACTAATTTAATGGAGATTAAAAGCTCTGAATTCCCGTTATTAACTCCTTTTACTGGTTTTAACCTCTTTGTTCAAGAAAAACAAACCTAGAGTGTGTTAGATATTTGCTACCATTAGAAATCTGTGAAATTTAAGAGATTTAACAATATATTTACAAGTACCATTTGAATTTACAGCAACATGAACCCTAGAATTGATAATCTATTAAGTATTCCACAACCCTAGTAATAGGGAGTTTTTAGTCACTCATAGTATCTAAGATGATGAAAGAAATATATTTCATGAATGGAAATTAATGGTACAAAGATGAATTTCAAGCCATTGATTCTTGACCAAACCCAAAAGTAGTATTGAAATGTGTTTCTCTAGAGAAAACCAGTGGTTAAAATATCCAAAATGTAAACTATGCCTATTCTATACCCTAGACTAGGTACTTATAGGCTGCAACAATATGGGAATTAAAATTCCAATTTAGACTGCCACCTCTATAGTGATGCCTTGCCTGAAGGCTCGTCAGAAGTATGATGCTTCATACCTGAACCATCATTAGTCTTCAGCTTAACATGTTTTCTTCTTAGCCCCGATGAAAGAGCTGGTGGTTTGTCAGCCCCTTGGAATATTGTCACCATGTTCAATCACCCTTAAGGTAGAATTTATCAAATCTACTTCAGTCCTACGGTTGGAATGACAACTCGTAGACCCTTGGCTAATCATCAGGTTGAGCCATCACACAATGTACATCTTTTATTTGTTCTTATTCTCTTTGATGGTCAGTGTGGCAGTCCATCACTCTTCTGGCTACTTGTTAAGATAACCACCACTTAGCATCTTTATCCCAAATTCACTCATTTTGGTCCTTGGATAATTTTCCTATAATTAAAACATAAAAAACATCAAAACTACCAAAGGTTGTTTGAAAAGTCATGATTCTTAGTTAAAGCATAAAATGTGTCATTATTAGCTGGCACATCACCTACCCAATTTATTTTATTTGCAGAAGTATTGGCTAGAGCCTTGAGTTCTTTTTTTGACTATGACAATTTCAAGGGCTTTAGGATGCCAAAATGGAGTGACAATTAACAATCTAGCTAATGCAGATGACACTATCTTATTTATGTCAGCAGATAAGAGGTCTTTACAACTAGAAAATAAGAGATTTTGCAACTGGTGATGAAGACTTTGAAGGACTTCAACAACAATCAAGGCAAAAATTAATTAGGAGAAGAGTGCCTTTTATGTCCATAATAAAACTACTAATGTTGTGACTTAGGAAGTCGAAGAATGGATTGGGTTTCCCATGGGTAAATTTTCTTTGATTTATTAGGGTGCCCAATTGAAGTAATTTTGTTGAACTTATCAAGAAGGTGCATAACAAAGTATAGGCTTGGAAAGGAAAGATTCTTTATTTTGGAGGTAAATCTGTGTTGATCAATAATATATTAAAGATTCTATACTTATTGTCTGCTATAATTTCTCCTAAATGTATCATCCATGACTTACATAGAATTTTTGCAACATTTATGGAATTTCAAGGAGGTTGCAAGAAATACGCGCTGGATTGCTTTGATAGATATATGCAGGCCTAAGGAAGAATGGGGACTAGGCTTTATATCAATGTTTGATAGCATTATTTGCCAAATTATGGTAGATTTTCAGAACATAGAAATCTATGTAGACATGTTCATATGGAACAAATATTTCAAGAGATATTCTCCTCTGATTGTGGAATGGAGAGAGGGTTCTCAAACATGGAAACATATCATTGACACCATAAATTATGTTGATCAAGAGATATGGTGGGAGCCTAAGTGTGTTCATTCTAATATTTGGTATGACAACTGGACAAAACTTGGGGCTCTACATTACTACAATAACAAACCCAGTATATTCCCACAAAGTGGGGTCTGGGGAGGCTAGAGTGTACGCAGTCCATACCACTACCTCTAAAAGGGTAGAGAGGTTGTTTCCGATAGACCCCCGACTCAAGATTAAAGACAGTATACAAAAGCATCAAAAGCAAGGAACATGATAAAATAACATAGGTACGACATCCACAAAAGATTGTACATTGCCAAACAAAGAACACCAAAGTCCACCTAATACTGGCTACGACTCATTCACACCCTTAGCCTTCTATCCTAATGTTTTTCCTTCATACCTTCCTATCCAGGGTCATGCCCTTAGTCAACTTTAACAGCTCCATGTCACGCTTAATCACTTCTCTCCAACATTCCTTTGGTCTAACCCTACCCCACTTAAAACCTTCTAAGGCCAACCTCTCACACCTACAAACTGGGGCATCTGTACCCCTCCTCATCACATGACCAAACCATCTTAACCTGACTTCCCACATTTTTTCCTCCACAAATACCACTCCCACCTTCTCCTAAATAATATCATTCCTAACCATGTCAGCCCTTGTGAAACCACACATCCAATGCAACATCTTTATTTCTGCCACTTTCAACTTTTGGATATGAGAATTCTTAACCGGCCAACACTCTGCTCCATACAACATAGAAGGCCGGATTGCAATTCTATAGAATTTGTCTTTTAGCTTGTGGGGCACCTTCTTATCGCATAAAATACCTAAAGTGAGCCTCCATTTCATCCAACCAGCCCCAATACAGTGAGAGACATGCTCATCTATCTCTCCATTCCCCTGAATCATAGACCCGAGATACTTAAAACTATCTCTCTTGCAAACTACCTGAGAATCCAACTTCACGACCACCTCCTCCTCATGCCTCAAGTCACTAAACTTGCATTCCAAGTACTCCGTCTTTCTCCTGCTCAATTGGAAACCTTTAGACTCTAGGGTTTGTCTCCAAACCTCCAGCTTATCATTAACCCCTTATCGCGACTCATCAATCAAAACTATATCATCTGCAAAAAGCATACACCAAGGCACCTCGCCTTGTATATTCTGCGGCAACACATCCATCACCAAAGTGAATAAAAATAGACTAAGAGTTGATCCCTGGTAGAAAAAAGAGAAGAAGAAAAAGAAAGTTGAATAAAATAAAACTGCACCCGGGTTCGAAAATCAAACAAATGGTAAGAAAAAAAAAGGTAGATAAAGTGGAAGCCAGAAATAGTATAGTATCAAAGAGGGTTAGTCACGATACCCATGTATACCATACATACCCCGGTGCCTACATTACAAGCCAACAATACCTATAGTGATCCTAATCTGAGTGTCCAAAAGAGAAGACATAGAAAATAAGGGCAGGCTTATGGTACTAAATGTACACAACCAGACTTTCCTATGAGAGTGAGAGATTTTATTCCCTCCTATTTTATACTTTACCTTACATATACTGAGTGTTATGACCACCTTTTTGTAAGGGCATAAGGTCTATATTTTAGTTGATACTTGTTTAGAGAGTTCCTTTTGTCTATTATGTTGGGGTTTTTGCTAATAATGCAGTGCCATGTCTTGATCCCAATGTGTTACAATGTATCATTTGTATACGCGTTGCATTGGTGGATTTGTAATGTTATTGGAGGGTGTTGAATTGTGTTTTGGTGAATGCGTGCTGAAAATTTGATTTTGGTAGAACTTGGCAGCCATAATATGTTAAGCGTCTTAGTGGTATAATTTATTTTATATACCTGAGGACATGCAAACATTCTAAGTTGAGGGTGTTGATATGTCATGAATTTAAGCCACTTGAGATGCTTGAAATAGTGAATATTTGCAAGTACAAGAGCATGTTTATGTGGATATGATGGATTTTTGGGTGTTTGTAGGTCAAACAGGTCATACGGAGTGGAATGCTGAAATTTGGACTGAAATAGGACCCAAACAATCATTGCCATGACCATTGGATCTAACCATGGTTATATTAGGGCCTCATAAGAATAATCAGAGAAATAACATTTAGGAGTTGATCAGATGATGAGTCCTAAACAGTACCATGATCATACGATTGTACCATTTGGTCACGAGGTCTAAAAAAATACAGGAACTAAGTCTGAGAATCACCAAATGAAGGTCCCAACGACCGTGCATAGCAATGAAGATTGGTCCTTGAGGTAGTGGGACTAAAGGGCAGAAGTGAAGGTTGCAAAATTTAAGTGTAGATGATTAGATGACAACATTATATGGTCATGAGCACCAAAGGACAATTTTTTATGTAACCAAAATCATACCTTCCACTCGTATGAGATGACCGACCTAAATTTCTTGTTTGTATTAGGATAGGTTTTATTTTTTCAATAAATACTCCTATGGGGTATTTTGTAAGATTTTAACTTCTTTCATATTTTACAATATTATATTGTGAGACTCTAAGGCATATTTTTGGGATTTCACGAACATCAGTTTTAGTGTTTTTGTAATAATTCAACTACCGGATCGTGAGGGCACCTACTCTAGTCCACCTAGATAGGAGAACCCCTTACCAACCATTCAAAATAACATGCAAAAGTCTTTATTTAATAAAATAGTCAACCTTTATTACAACTATTTTATGCAACTATTAAGTGTGGGAAAGGAAACTACCCTTAGGAACTAGTCTAAATAGGTGTAAGAGCTGCTAATGGAAAAAATGATTGGACACAACTTTTGCCATAAGTGAGAGGACTGGGACATGCTGAAGGATCACTACCTCAATAAACACGAAACCACTACTAATCCCTGCAAAAGACTATACCCCAAAAAAGGTATATCAAGAGTAGCATTAGTACAAAACTCACATACTGGTAAGCCTCATTGGTTGGCCCAAATTGAATTACATAATTATATAATAAATATTCAAAAGAAAAACTTGTGTTATTTAGACTGATTACTAATCCCCACATGTTCCCTTTCACCCCTTTACTAATTTTGGATTATGATTTCCAAGACACTATTTTTTCTCTTACAATGTTTCCCCCTCGAAACAGTAACTCTGGCCTTACACCAAGGGTCAACATAACTTATAAAGACAACTAAATGAGAGAATCCCTAGAACTAAGTCAAGAACCTAATGGGTCACGTAGCATACCTAGAGAAGGCCCATTCTGGACATGTGACTTGTCCGTCTGATCCTCGAAACATTAGCTTACATTTATTCCACAACTTACACCTATATTTCTCCCTATCCAACTAGCATAAAACCCTTTAATCAACCTTAACCACCACCACCACACCCTTCTTTAGTCATTTACCCATCCATGGTACTATCACAGTCAGGCCATAATAAGAATTACTAATGAACTGGTAAGCAGTCAAGACCTACTATAATATAGTACCATAAGTTATTACATGCTCAACTAGTACACTTAGCATAGCAAGCATCAAAATAATCAATTTAGGATATACGATCAACAAGTTAACATATTATCACAGAGCAAGTAAGTCAACCCAATCAAACTAGTTCAACATAAGTTAAACAACAACAAACTGAGTCAACAACCCTAACTCTAATAATAATATCCATGTCATCCAACCTTGACTCTAATTACAAGATCCCAAAATATGTGGCAAGTATCGGACCACACAAGAATCTCAAAATGTATAAAGCACATAAATATAATCACTGATTCACTCATGGAACCGTCAAACTCACTTGACCCTCATACATAGATGTATAGGTGATGGTTTATAAATGGTGGTTTTGAAAACCAAAATTGAGGGTTTTGTTGCATATGGTTTAGTATTATTTACTCTTAGTTTAACTTATGTTTATATATGTCTTTTATCATGGTTTACACATGTGGGTGCTTGGTAATTGTGGTTTAATAACTGGGTCATGGGTTACCCTAAACTTGATGGTTTTTACCTTGATTTTTGTCTTGATAATAGCATGCCCTCAAAGTGTTTGTGAAAATGTCTAAGAGAATGAAATAGTCACATGACAATGGTGTTTTGAACTAAGGCATTGGCCTCATGAATATGAATAGTTGATACATGATTTTGTGAAGGCCTTATTATCAATGTAATGATCGAAATAGTAACCTTGGTGGTTTAAATTGTTAAATAGATTTGAGTCCCTAAATATTAACTTGATTTATGTCTTTATTACACAATGGGTTTGAGTCCTTAAACTTTAAATTAAATAAGAGTTTTTTTAGATAATGGGTTCGAGTCACTAATATTGAATTGAACCAGTGTCTTTGTTAGATGATGGGTTCAAGTCCCAAAGTTAAATGAATGATTGGTCAAATGATAATGGTAATGGCATGTGGTATACTTGCAAGTAGTGTTAGTATGACGATACCAATGAAATGCCTTTGGTAAGTAATTGGCTTAATGGTTTGTATGTGGAATGATGGTTTTAAATTGGGATTAATGGCAGGATGTGTAGTTGGGCCATGAAAGTGGAGTCCAAAGGACTAACACTAGAAATCGCACTAGCTAGTGTAGGTGTCTTATGATCGGGTGGTTTGAGTCCCCCAAATAAACATATGAAGGGAGGTTCGAGTCTCTCTTACTACATATATTGGTGCTAAGTCACCTTTATTATGCCAGGAGGTTCGAGTCCCCCATAAAGGCATATATATTTATAGGTATTCTCTAGTTTGTACAGCTACACGTACTAGGGCCCTTCCAGCTAGGGAAGAGCCTGGGGCAATATAGCCCGTGGGTGCCTTTTTCTAGGACGATCATGCTATACAGTCTAGGTTAATAATTTTAAAGTTCATCCTAATCTTGTTATCTATCTTGGCATAGTATATATATATATTACGTTGATTACATACATTGGTTGATTAGTTTTTAACTATTGGCACTATTTTATTCGTATCCTTTAGTTACATTCTAGAGCTCTAACTGCTAACAATCTTTAATATTATATCCCCATGTGATGTAGTTATTGTTATACTATACCTTCTACTCAGTGATTGGACTTGGGATCAGCATGTGTTGACTTAAAGTGGTGAGCTTCCACACTTTGGAAGGCTCCATTTCTTTTTTTGGTTTCTTATTTTTTAGTTTAGTTTATTCTTGGACATTAGTTTTGTCTATGGTCGTGGGCATGTCTGATCGAATATTATTTTACTTTTGGATAGAGGCTTTGTGGAACTAATGGGTTGGTCTGGGCAGTGTCGGTATTGGTATCAGTCTTGTCATTGGTATTGGTATTATGGTTGATATCATTTCACTGTAATTGTGATTGTTGGTTAGTTTGGAATGGTTAGACTTATTTGGGTTAGCCATGGTCATGGACCTATTGCAAAGTCTTTGACTTTCTAATTACTCTATCTTGTTATATATTAAGAATTCATCTGACTAAAGGTATGTGATTGGAGATTGGATTGGGTATCTAGGGTGGTCTCTGATCGCTGTTGGACTTGGAGTGCCTATTATGACAAAGCCCTTGTTTGGGTTGTGTCAAGTTGGTATCAAAGATTTAGGTTCATAGTTAATTGGGAATCCACAAATACGTGTTGAGTAGAATCTCTTTTAAGGGTGTGTAGCGGGCCACACTCAGAAGGGAGAGGCTGTAAGACATTTAGGAATATTCTACTTTTTTGTTGTCTTATTTCGAGCTATCAAGTGTAAGGTATTGGATTCTTCTAATTTCCATTTGCTTGTCTTCTAGATCATGCCTCAATAATCTAAAGCTCACGAAAACTCTTCTATCCCAATTGAGGACAATGTTGATGAAGCATACTCTACTTACAGGATCCATACTAGGGGTCTAGTTCCTGATTATCTTGGATTTCTACCGGTTCCCTCTACTTCTTCTCAGGTCAATGTGATGAATGTGGAGTTTTATCAATTGATTCATATGATTGCTCAGTTTGTGACTTCTCAGGCTAATCATGGTGCATATGTTACTCCATAATCTGAGGTCACGAGGGTTTTCAAATTCATAAGATTGAATTCTCTAACTTTTAGGGGTGTTAAGGTGGAGGAAGATCCTCATGGTTTCCTAGATAAAATAGAAAAGATTTTTAGAGTTATGCATGCCACGAATGTGGAAGGGGTGGAGTTTGTTGCCTACCAGCCGAAGGATGTGGTATACCAATGGTACAAAGAGTGGGATCAAGCAAAGGGTTACATTAATGACCCAACTCTGTGTGAGGATTTTCACTAATGCATTTTTAGACCGCTTCTTTTCTCAGGAATTAAGGAAAGTAAGAGTAGAGGAGTTTGTTAATCTAAAGCAAGGGAAGAGGTTGATTAAGAAGTATTCCTTGAAGTTTCACCAGCTGTCTTGTTATGCTTTAGAGATAGTGTTTGATATGAGAGCCCAAATGAGGAAGTTTGCTTTGGGAATATCTCATGAGTTGATCCTCGAAAGTAAGGTTGTCTTACTGATCAAAGACATAGATATCTCTAGGCTAGTTGTCTATATGCAACAAGTAGAGAAAAAGAAAAGAAAGCAGTCTGAGTTTAGTGAGAGACAGGGTAGAAATTTAAGACTTCTGAGTAGACTAGGAGAAATAGTGGTAAATGGCCAAAGAAGAAGTGGGGGAGGGAGGTTTTGTTTCTTTTTCCATAGCAAGTGCTCCTTAACCAAAGTGCCCAATTATAGGCTAGTGGGGCACAGTCGGCTCCTTTTCACCCTCTTTGTAGATTTTGTGGGCAGTCACACTGTGGGTTTTGTGAGGTAGGGAAAAATAGGTGATTTTATTATGGTCATATTGGTCATATGCAGTGTGACTATAATGTTAGGATGGCTTCTAGGGCTAGTAAGGTTTTTATTACTTCTTCATCTGCTCTCTTTCCAAAGGATGCTGCTTCTGTATCAGTTTCTGCTTATGGTACTGGCACTGGCTGGAATCTATTATATGCTCTTGTGTCTCATTAGAATTTTGAGGCATCTCCTAATATAGTGAATGGTATGTTGAAAATTTTCTCCTGTGATGTGTATTGTTTACTTGAATCCAGGGTCCACTCTTTCTTATGTGACCCCATTTATGGCTATACATTTTGGTTTTGGTCCTGAATTGATTCTTGATCCTTTTTCTTTATCTACCCCAGTTGGTGACTCTTTGATTGCTAAAAGAGTCTATAAAAGAGGTGCGGTATCTGTTAGTGGTAGGGAAACTCTTATGGATTTGATAGAGTTAGATTTGGTTGACTTTGATGTCATTTTGGAGATAGATTGGTTGGATTCGTGTTATGCTTTATTAGATTGTTGCACCCATAAGGCCATGTTCAAATTCCCTAATGAACCGGTGATTTTATGGGAAGGGGGTTCTTTAGTGCATAAGGGGAGGTTTATCTCATATCTTAAAGCGTAAAAGTTTATTTCAAAAGGGTGTGTGTATCATTTATTCCGAGTTAAAGATTCTAAATCAGAAGTTTCTTCTCTAGAATCCTTCCATGTGGTTAATAAGTATCTCGAGGTTTCCTTAATAATCTTCCTAGTATTCCTCTCGATAGGAAAATTGATTTCGGGATTGATATTATTCTGAACGCTCGTCCTATGTCTATCCCTTCTAGAATGGCATCGACTGAGTTGAAAGAGCTTAAGGAGCAATTAAAGGATCTCTTAGATAAAGGTTTTATCCATCCTAGCGTGTCTCATTGAGGTGCTCTGGTGTTGTTCGTACGTAAGAAGGATTGTTTCCTTTGGATGTGCATTGACTATCGTCAGTTGAATAAGGTGACCATAAAGAATAAGTATTCTCTTCCTATGATTGATAATTTTTTTGATCCGCTTCAAGGTGTGAAGTGTTTTTCTAAGATTGATCTTAGGTCGGGTTATCCATCAGCTTAAGATTAGGGAAGTGAATATCCCTAAGACTACTTTTAAAATCCAATATGGTTACTATGAGTTCCTAGTTATGTCTTTTGGGTTGACCAATGCTCCGACGGCATTTATGGATTTGATGAATAGGATTTTTCATCAGTTTTTAGATTTGTTTGTCATTGTCTTCATTGATGGCATCTTGTTCTACTCTAAGAGTGAGGCGGATCATGTTGATCACCTCCATGCTGTGTTGCAGACCTTGAAAGATCAACATTTATATTCCAAGTTCTCTAAGTGTGAGATTTGGTTGAAGGTTGTAACTTTTCTTGCTTATGTTATCTCTAGAGAAGGACTCATGGTGGATCCACAGAAGGTTATGGTTGTTAAGAAGTAGATAGACCTGTGATTCCAACTGATATTTGGAGCTTCTTGGGTTTAGTCGATTACTATAGGAGATTCATGGAAAGTTTTTTAACTATAGCTACCCCATTGACTAAGTTAACCCAGAAGACGGTCAAGTTCTTGTGGTCAGATGCGTGTGAAGGTAGCTTTGCGAAGTTAAAGGAGAAGTTGACTTTATCTCTAGTTTTGACCTTGCTCAAGGGTAATGATATTTTGTAGTGTATTGTGATGCTTTTCGTATTGGGTTAGGTTGTGTGTTGATGTAGCATGGTAGGGCGGTGGCTTATGCTTCTAGGGAATTTGAAAGTTCATAAGAAAACTACCCGACTCATAACTTGGAGTAGTTAGGAGTGGTATTTGCATTAAAGATTTGGTGTCACTATCTCTATGGTGTACATGTTGATATCTTTTCTGATCATAAGAGCTTGCAGTATCTGTTCACTCAGAAAAAGCTAAATCTTAGGCAGAAAAGGTGGCTTGAGTTGTTGAAAGACTACTATATAAGTCTTCACTACCATTCAGGTAAGGCTAACATAGTTATTAATGCTCTTAGCAGGTTATCCATGAAGAGTCTAGCTCATGTAGATAAGGATAAGTGGGAGTTGGTGAAGGAAATTCATCATTTAGCTAGTATAGTTCATCTCATGGACTTCGAAGGTGGTGGTGTGTTTGTGCATCAGGTATCACAGTCATCTCTTATTGTGGAGATAAAGGAAAAGCAAATGTTGGATCCAAAATTGATGAAGATTAAGAGTAATGTGGGTCAGCAAAAGGTTGTTTACTTTGCAATTAGTGGTGATGGTATCCTGAGGTACCAAGGTAGGTTATGTATTCCCAACATCTATGGAGTGAGGGAAAGGATTTTGGCCAAAGCTTATGAATCTCATTACGCTATTCATATTGGTACTACTAAGATGTACCATGATCTTAAGGAGTTCTATTGGTGGAACAATATGAAGCAAGATGTGGCTAGCTTTGTGTCTAAGTGTATGATGTGTCAACGAGTGAAAGTTGAGCACATGAGACCTAGTAGTTTGTACCAAGAGATTGAGTTTCCCAAATGGAAGTCGAAAGTGATTAACATAGATTTCATTACCAGTCTTCCTCAGTCTCAGAATCAATGTGATTCGATTTAGGTCATTATGGATAGGATGACTAAGTCCGCTCACTTCTTGCCAGTGAGGACTACTTATTCAGTGGAGGATTATGCTAAGTTGTATCTCATGGTGATTGTAAAGTTGCATGGTACTCTGGTTTTTATCATTTCAGATCATGGTACTCTGTTCTTATCTCATTTTTGGAAGTTATTCCAGAAAGGCTTAGGAACTAAAGTGTGCCTTAGTACAACTTCCCACCCACAGTCTGATGGACAAGTGAGAGGACCACTTAGACATTAGAAGATATGCTTCGTGCTTGCGTGATTGACTATCGTGGTAATTGGTTCTACCACTTTTATTTGATTGAGTATGCTTATAATAATAGTTATTACTCTAGCATTGGTATGGCTCCTTTTGAGGCACTGTATGGTAGGAGATGTCGTTCTCTTATTGGGTGGTATAAAGTTGGTGAGGGTAAGTTGTTTGGCCCTGATTTAGTTCACCAAACCTTGGAGAAGATGAAGGTGATTTAGGATAGATTGAAAGCCACTCAAAGTCACCAAAAGTCCTATGTGGATGTAAGGCATAGAGATTTGGAGTTCAATGTTGGTGATTGGGTGTTCTTAAAGGTATCTCCCATGAAGGGAGTGATGCAGTTTGGTAAGAAGGGAAAGTTAAGTCCTCGTTATGTTGGTCCTTACTTGGTTTTGAAGAGGGTTGGAAATGTTGCCTATGACTTGGAGTTGCCTCCTAGTTTGAGCTCCATTTATCCGACTTTCCATGTCTCTATGTTGAGAAATTGTGTGGGTGATCATTCTTTGATTATTCCTTTAGAAGGGTTGGGTATTTCAGATTTCTTATCTTATGAGGTAGTCCCGGTGAGGATTTTGGATCAACAAGTTTACTGGTTGCAAACAAAAGAGGTGGTTTCGGTGAAGATTCTATGAAGGATCCAAAAGTACGAGGAAGCTACTTGGGGGGAGGAAGAGGACATAAAGTCCAAGTATCCACATTTGTTTTTTGTTCTGGAAACTCATGCTTGAGATATGTGTTGATTTTCTTATCTTTGTTGTATTTCTGTATTTTCTAACATAGTTAAAGGTGAGTTTGATGTGTAAAAATGTTCTGACTTGTGCTTATGCTTGCCTTACCCATCATTCAAGGACGAATGATCCATGTTGGGGAGAATTGAAACACCTTGGCTTTTGACCTTTAGAAAATTCCTGAGTTTTTGTTCTCTGCACAACATACGGTTAGAGCATACTAATCATATTCTTGGATATTGTTTAGGTTCTTCCGTCGTATATTAATCAGTGAGTTTTGATAGATTTTTGTCCAAGATACGACAAGGCATCTTACTAGAAGTATGTTAAGGTACGAGTCGTATGTTGTTGGGTTGTATGATGCTGTACTTGGCTTGGGGGATTTTGCTTGGGATACGAGTTATGGGGTACAACTCATATGTTAAGATACGAGTTAGTCCATTGTAGTTTTATATTGGTCAGTATTAGGGTCCAAGGTGTGGTCTTACTTACGACTCAAGGGTACCACTCATACCCTAGGGTATGTTTAAGGGATATGGCCGTACCCTCCTGCGAGTTATTTTTCAGCTTTTAAGCCGAGGGTATTTCGGATACTTCCCACCCCAAACCCTAACGTCCCCACATCTTAAAACATGTTGTGGCCTTTCATAACACACTATTGGAATCATACACCCCAAAAACTCTCTCTTAAAGATTGGGGCTAAGGTTCTTCAAAGGTAGTCATTTTGAGGCTTAAGAGTCAAATTTCTTCGGTGAATCTTTTTGACTAAGGCATGCAACTCTTCCCTTATTGTTATTTCATAAATGTAATGTGTTTTAAAGTGTGATTATGGTTCTTAAATGGTGGTTTTGAAAACCAAATTTGAGGTTTTTTTTTCCTATGGTTGAGTATTGTTTACTCTTGGTTTAACATATGTTTATATGCATTTTTTATCATGGTTTGCATATGTGGGTGCTTGGTAATTATGGCTTAACAATAGGGTCATGGGTTACCCTAAACTTGATGGTTTTTACCTTGATTTTTGTCTTGCTAATAGCATGCCCTCAAAGAGCTTGTGAAAATGTCTAAGAATGAAATAGTCACATAACAATGGTGTTTTGGACTAAGGCATTGGCCTCATGATATGAATGGTTGATAAATGATTTTGTGAAGGCCTTGTTGGCCATGTAATGATCTAAATGGTAATCTTGGTGGTTTAAATTGTTAAATGGGTTTGAGTCCCTAAACATTAACTTGATTCATGTCTTTGTTAGACAATAGGTTCGAGTCCCTAAACTTTAAATTGAACAAGAATTTCGTTAGACAATGGGTTCTAGTTCCTAACTTTAAATTGAACAAGTGTCTTTGTTATACAATGGGTTCAAGTCCCAAAGTTAAATGAATGATTGTTCAATTGATGATGGTAATGGCATGTGGTCTACTTGCAAGTAGTGTTGGTATGACGATACCAATGAAATTCCTTTGGTATGTAATTGGCTTAATTGTTGTGTATGTGGAATGGTGGTTTAAGATTGGGCTTGATGGCGGAATGTGTAGTCGGCCCGTGAAAGTTGAGTCTGAAGGACTAACACTGGAAACCGCACTAGCCAGTGCGGGTGTCTTACGAGTAGCTGGCTTGATTCCCCCAAATAAATAGACAAAGGGAGGTTTGAGTCCTCCAAATGACATATGAAGGGAGGTTCGAGCCTCCCTTACTACATATATTAGTGCTAAGTCACCTTGATTATGTCGGGAGGTTCGAGTCCCCAATAAAGGCATGTAAGGTTATGGATATTCTCTGGTTTGTGTGGCTACACGTACTGGGGCCGTTCAATCTAGGGGAGACCAGGACCATATAGCCCGCGGGTTCCTTGTTCTAGGATGGTCATACTACACAACCCAGGTTAATGATTTCAAAGCTCATGATAATCTTGTTCCCTATCCCGGCATGGTATAAATATATATATTGCATTGATTATATGCATTGATTGATTGGTTTTTAACTGTTTTCACTATTTTATCATCGCTTCAACCGCTAATAATCTTTGACATTGTATCCCCACATGATACAGGTTTTGGTCATACTACACCTCCTACTCAGTGATTGGACTCGGGATCAGCTTGTGTTGACTTAAATTGAGGAGCTTCCATACTTCGGAAGGCTCTACTTCTTCTTTTGGTTTCTTATGCTTTCATTTGGTTTAGTCTTTGACATTGGTTTTGGCTATGGTTGGGGGAATTTCCTGACCAGATATTGTTTTACTTTCGGATAGTGGCTTTGTGGAACTACTATAGGTTGGTATAGGTGGTGTCGGTATTAGTGTCAACCTTGGCATTGGTATTGGTATTATGGCTGATACTTTTTGATTGTATTTGTGATTGTTCCATCCTATATGTTATGGACATGAACTTGGTTATTGTTTCGGTTATGGTTATGGTTGTTTGTTGGCTTTGGATTGTTAGACATGTTCGGGTTGGCCAAGGTCATGGACCTAGCCCAATGTCTTTGAGTTATGAATTACTCTATCTTGTTATACGTTCGGAATTCATCCGACTCAAGGTATGTGATTACAATTTGGATTGGGTATCTGGGGTGGTCTCTGGTCCTTGTTGGGCTTGGGATACCCATAACGACAAGGCTGTGGTTTGGGTCATGTCAAGAAAAGTTTAAAACTGTAGTATAATACCAAAGAAATGGGTACTCAGTAGTCATCATCTGCCAACTGAGATAAATCATAATATAAGTATGATAAAATACAAGATATCATAACTAAGTCAAGGTACAGAAATGAACCTGAATCATCTCCCATATCATTGTACATAATAAGTTATTTAACCAGAATAACAATATAACACAAGGCATCAACAAATGACAACATCACCGTGCAATATAAGTAAATAAACCAGAATAATAACACATCACAAGATATCAGACAAGCAATCACAAACTACAAATTTGGCTCCCAAATGCCAATTGGTGAGGAAAGTAAATAACTCATCACAGACTCTCATATGTTTGGAGAGTACACTCAATAATAGAATAAAGCAACCATTCATCGCTTACAAATAACCAACTCGTTATTTAACCGTCATTCCTCCATTTAACTATATTCGACAATGTACCGATATTCTATAATATTATCATCATTTAAAAACTTTATCTTCGTTACTCACAAGTCATCGATTATTAGCTAACTATCTCTTATTAACTAATTCATTTGATTACTAGTCATCATATAACCTCTAGTCATCATTTATCACTTACATAATATTAATTATCATTATTCATCCTTTACCCACTAATCCTCAATTATCAACTAGTCATGATTGGTCACTTAAGCAATAACCACCACTAATCTTTATTTATCACTAATTATCAACTATACCCCATTATAATCATTTATCATTTTTAGGCTATAACTGGTATCCCTAATATCAACATCATACCCAACTTGTATATTCATATATATATATATATACATATATATATATATAATTATATCATAATAAATAGTCGAACTCAAGCAAGTAGATGTACACATAGGTACATCAGAATAATCATCCTCCGACCTTGCCGAGTATCAATGTATCATCATAATCATCCCCCAGAATTGAACCAGGTATAACCAACATCATCATCTTTTGAAATTGAATCGGGTATAATCAAGATCATCGTTATCCTTTGGAATTGAACAGGGTATACTCAATATCATCATACTTTGGAACTAAACTGGGTATATAATCATCTTAGTGAGTTTCCAAAATTGAATTGGGTATAATCAATAGCATAAGTGTTAATGTAGTCAAGCATCATGATTTCTAACATAATTAATAGTATCACTTCCCATATAATTAATAAGCATGACTTCTAGCACAATTAATAATACGATTGCTAACATCATCAACAAGAATATTTTCTAGTATGATTACCAACATAATTTTTTTAGCATGATCATAATCATAAGTAATAGAATAGGCAATAACTTATCAATAGCATGGTCAAAGGCTTATCTTTAGCATAGTAGATAGCTTATACATGGCATAACCAATAGTTTATCACAACATGATTCATATTTCATCATAGCATAAGTGACAATCTAGTCCATTAGTCTATAAGTATTACATCTAATTTCATCATTACCTTAACCATCAAGTACCAAGGTCCCTCAATATTGCCTAAAAAGGGCATTCTCTAGGCATTTAATAAGTGTATAAGGGTTTCAAGATAACTGTTCATTGATCTTGACTTAAGGTGGTCGAAGAGCCCACTTATAAATTCCCAAAATATATTCTAAGTCAAGTTCTACCTCGGACTAGGCTAAGGTATCTAAATCCACTCTTAGATGTATAGCAAGCCACAATTATCCCTAAGGTAAAGGTCTTTCTCAAACATAATAGTTATGCCAAACTAGTAACTAAGGCATCCTCTTTTAATGTAAGAAACTAAATCCAATATTACCCTAAGCATGGGTGTCGAAAGCATTTTTATTTAACTTGAGTAATCTATGGCATTCTCATGCTAAACATGAGACATGAATCCTAGTTCACCGAAGGCATAAGGAATCAAGTCAAGTCTTTCAACTCTATGGTTCAAAATGGCCTAAATGATCCAGTTAATCCAAGTCTTGCATTTCATCAATCCAACACCTAAAATTAATCCCAAATCAAACACCATATCATAAAAAACTATGAAATAGCGCAATCTAACAAGGGATAAACCTAGCGTACCTCGATACCAAAGAAAACTCAATGATCTGGTAAACCACTATTTTTTCTTTTAAGAAGCCTCTTCAAGATGCCAAGCTATCATAAAAAAGATTCAACTCATCAATACGAGAATAATGATACCCATATTGGACCATTGTGCTTTGAATACAAAAATCACACAAAACCCCCATGTGGGTTCCACTTATGGAAATTGCATTTTCGAAACAAACCCAACATTGTTACATGCTTATGGAATAATTATCCATAAAAATAGGTGAAAACCAAGATAAATTGGGGCTAAAATTAATCCCTTAAGGTTTTGGGGTTTTGAGCAAGAAAATGGAAAAATGTACAAAGAGAAGGATGAATTCTTACCACAAATCAGAAGATAATGTCAAAAACAACTGTTAATCAAGCGTCCCAATCAACCAAAAGCTTTAATCCTACTTAAACTCACTATTTAGGGTTTAAGCTCTCAAGAAATGGGTGATAATTAGCTAAATCACAATATAAGGTGCCAATTTATACCTAGTCCAGCCCCTCGGGAGCCGCTATCACAACCTGAAGTGTAACACCCCAAAGTTTTTCCTAGCTAAATTTCATTTCTAAAATACCAAGCCTTAGCTTCTAGAATGATTTATATCTAATTCCTAAAGAAATTAGTTAGATTTCAACTTTTCATTTCGTAGATGACTGAATTAGCTTTCCAACGATGTAAGATTTACCTAAATCGGATGACCAGGAAAGAAGTTATGGCTAATTTAAGTTCTAGTCATAAATCACCGCTATTCTGCCTTTTGGCACGTCGTGGGGAGGGCTTAATTTATAATTGTCAAATTCCAGTGGGACTCCGCAATAGTGGCGCATCGCGGAGAGGTTCCACGTCCCATCTAGTGGGACAACACGATGGCTCCGCTTCACGGAGGCCATCAAATTCCCATTCATCATTTTCCAACAAGCCACCTCGATAGAGGCGCATCGCGGTGGCCCGTTAAACTGGCTTCCAGTTTAATTTTTTTCAGCATCGTACAGAACTTAATAGGGGCATTCTTGACTTTTCCCAAACCCCTTAAAATATTCAAACAATAGATTTAGGGTATATTTGAGCAACATAACCCTATTTTTCACCAAAAGTATCAAGAACTCTCTCTAGGGCTTCAAACAACAATCTCAAGTAACTCAAGATTCAACCGTGGGAATTCAAAACAAATTGGAGATTTGAATTCCCCAGATCGTAGGCTTCAAGAAGCACCCGCTAATTTTGTATATAGAGGTATGTGGGGTTGTCCTAAATTTCATGGGCATATTTTGAAAAGAATTTATGCAAGGCTTTAAAATTATACAAGCATATATATATTTTTACAAGTGGGGTTTTCGTTTGATATCAATAACATGTTTTGAGATATGATTTTGAAAGAAATATTAAAATATCAGGGGGTTGTTTGTTTGAATATATTCTAATGGTTGAATTGTGAACATATGATCCAAACTTCAAAAGGGTGTGATTTGTATGAATTGTGAATTCTTTAAATCCCCCATGATAATGTGTTATACCCCATATTATACTTATCTTAAACTATTGAGAGCAGGAGTTTTGCAATTGATATAATGTTACAAATAAATGATAAAACTTCTTGAACTATTATATGTTGAGAAATCATTATTCATGTGTTGTTGTGGGTGAAATTCTTGTGTATGTGCATGATGTAAATGCCATGAGAAGTTGAAGAATTGATGTGATACCGATGACTTACAAGTCGGGTATGATGATACTCCATAGAGTATGATATGTGATTGATTTTATGTGAGATAGGTAGTTACCCGAAGAAAGCACGAGCCAAATAACTCTATGATGGAAATTGTGGATTGCCGACATGGGAAACTTTGTACCATGCTGTGTGATCTTGTGTACCTAATATTGTGTCTTCCCTATTCGGGACAAGTGGTTAGAAGCCCTGCTTTGTGATCTTGAGCCCAACCCTGACACACAAATTTAATTTGGATGAAGGCACCCTGTTGTGTGATCTTGTGTGTTTTTCTCTCTTCATTGATACTCAAGTCTTGACGGTAATCAGGATTTAACAGTTGGTGAAAATTGTAGGTGTACCACCTAGCTTAGCACTGTTGCATTATTGTTGAAAAATTATTATACTATGCCCATGTTGTTTTGAACTATTGTGCAATAATATGTTTTATGACGTCTCTTATTTATTTTGTATTAAAATCACTACTTGTTTTTGGATTACTCTGCGTGCCAGTACATTTGTGTTGACCCCCCTCCTTTCAGGTTCTGAGGCAAAGTGTAGGGGTCCAGATACTCAGTAGAGTCTTCAGACAAAGTTTGCAGAGTTCAGTTGGTGAGCCTTCTTTGTTTCAGAAGGCCTAGCCACTTAGATATTCATTATTCAGTATGGTTTTGGTCTACTGGGGGCCTTGTCCTAGTTTTTAGACAGTTGATGTCTTAGTCATATAGTTGAGATTTCGCAGACGGTTTCTAGGTGTTGATAGATGGAGTTGGATTCCATTTTCCACTGTTGATTTATATTAGACTTATGACCATGGTTCTATTGTTACTTATATTTCCACATTATCTTCTATTACATGAATGTTATGCTCGATTATCAAATAGAGAAAGGTGTTCTGGGCCTTCTCGATCGGGATACTCGTCACGGCCTGGGCCTCAGTTCTGGTCATGACAAACTTGGTATCAGAGCACGGTTCATGGTCCTAGGGTATCTGCAAAATCGCGTCAGGTAGAGTCTTATTTACGGGTGTGTAGCGTGCCATACTTATAAGCAAAGCGCTACTAGGAGTTTAGGAATATTTCCTGTTTTTGTGACTTAGTTGGTGTTTTCGAGTCTAATCTATCCTCTAATCAATGATCTCTTATATTTTAGAAAAACAACTATGCCTTCACGTCGTGTTATTGAGTAGAATGCTCAACTAGATGAGGTCCGTCCCACTCACGGTATGAGGACACATAATAGAGCACATACACCTGAGCCTGTCCCTACTCTGGGAGTCTTGACTAGTCCCCCTCGGACTCTGAGGACTAATGTGAACCATCCCCTGACTTCTCAGGGGAATATATCAAATGCAGAGTTCAGGCAATATATTCATATGCTAGCACAGTTGGTGGCTGCGCTGACTCAGTAGTTAGAAGATACTGGGTCTACATCTGTTACTTTTGAAGCTACTCAGGTGGGCCAATTCATGAGGATGAATTCTCCAAAATTGACGATCACTAAGGTAGAAGAAGATCCGTAAGAGTTTGTAGATGAAATGGAGAAGATTTTTAGAGTAATGGATGTAGATCAGGTGAAAGGAGTAGAGCTAGCAACATCCAGCTTAAAGATGTTGCAAACTAGTGGTATAATGACTGGGAGAATGCAAAATGGGATAATACTGAGTCCACAGTTTGGCATGAGTTTGTAGAAGCTATTCTTGACAGGTTCTTTCCTCTAGAGTTGAGGAAAGCTAAGGCTGAAGAATTCATGAATCTGAAACAAGGAAAAATGAATGTCCAAGAGTACACTCTGAAATTTAATCAGCTTGCTCATTTTACACTAGAGATGACTAGAAACATGAGAGCCTGAATGAGGAAGTTTGCATCTAGCCTTTCCGATGACTTAGCACTTGAGTGTCAAGGGGCGATGCTCAATAGGGACATGGACTTTGCTAGACTGTCTGTCCATATGCAGCAGGTAGAAGAGAAAAAGAAAAAAATTATTGAATCTAGAGAGAAAGATAGGCTAGCAAAGAGGGCCAGAACATCGGACCAGCACAATAATCAGCCGCAAAGTGGTAACTGGGGTAGTAAGTGGTTGAAGAAGAAAAAGTTTTAGAGTAATGCACAGTCAGCGGCCAGTGCCCCAGTGCCTAGACCACCGACAGATAGACAATCTCAGAGTTTTTAGACTTTTTTGGATACTCAGTCGTAGGGCAGTGTGGCTCAACAGCATCATACTTTTCCTCAATGTGAGACTTGCTGAAAGAATCACCCAGGAAAGTGTTATTTTGAGAGGAGAAATTATTATTCTTATGGAAAAGTGGGTCACCTTCAGAGAGATTTCCCTTCTGCTGGAGGGCATATGGGGGATGCTAACTCCCAATCCACCTCCATGGCTCCTCCCCTAAGGGTGCCCCTTCAGCTGCCGAGAGCGGTCGCAACCGGTTATACGTTTTGACTAACCGCCAAGAGGCGGAAGCTTCACCAAATGTTATCATCGGTATGTTACAAATCTTTTCCCGTGATGTTTATGTGTTGCTTGATCCTGGATCTACCTTATCTTATGTGACCCCATATGTGGCTGTTGGTTTTGAATTTGAGACCAAAGTGATTTCTGAACCTTTCTCTATTTCCACTCTGGTGGGTGATTCTGTTGTTGCTACAAGGGTACATAGAAATTGTGTTGTGTCTATTCTTAGCCGGGAGACTATGGCAGACCTCATAGAACTTGATATGGTTGCTTTTGATGCTATCTTAGGGATGGACTGGCTACATTCGTGTTATGCCACACTAGATTGTAGAACTCGAAGAGTCAATTTTTTGTTTCCAAATGAGCCTCTGATAGAATAGGAATGGCATTCTTTAGCACCTAGAGAGTACTTCATATCCTATCTCAGAGCTCGTAGACTTATATCTAAAGGTTGCTTGTATCATCTTATTTGGGTTACAGATTCTAGTGCTGAGAGTCCTCCTCTTCATTCTGTCCCCATGATAAATGAATTTCCAGAAGTCTTTCCTGATGATCTCCTCGGAATTCTACCTAATAGGGAGATAGATTTTGATATTAATGTGTTGCCAGATACCTATCTTATTTCTATTCCGCCAAATAAAATGTATCCTGCAGAACTGATAGAGTTGAAAGAACAGCTAGCAGACTTTTTAGATAAAGGTTTTATACGTCATAGTGTTTTTCCCTGGGGTGCACCTGTACTTTTCATGCGAAAGAAAGACGGTTCCCTTTGTATGTGCATAGACTACCACCAGTTGAATAAGGTCACTATTAAAAACAAATATCCTCTTCTTAGGATTGATGATCTATTTGACCAGCTTCAGGGTGCTAAGTGTTTTTTTAAAATAGACCTTCATTTGGGCTATCATCAGTTGAAAGTTAGGGAATCAGACATCCCCAAAATAGCCTTCCAAACTTGATATGGTCACTATGATTTCTTAGTCATGTCCTTCGGGTTGACTAATGCTCCTGCAGCCTTTATGGACCTTATGAATAGGGTGTTCCGCCAGTTTCTAGACTTATTCGTCATAGTGTTTATTGACGATATTTTGATCTATTCCAAAAGTGAGGAGGACCATACCAATCACCTCTGAATTATCCTTCAAACCCTTAAGGATCATCAATTGTATGCTAAGTTTTCCAAATGTGAATTTTGGCTAAATGCTATGGCTTTCTTGGGACATATTGTGTCTAGTGACGGGATTAGAGTGGATCCCCAAAAGATTAAGGTAGAAGTTATTACAGAAGGTTTGTAGAGAATTTTTGGGTTTGGCAGATTATTACAGAAGGTTCGTAGAGAATTTTTCCTCCATAGCTTCTTCGCTCACTAAATTGACTTAGAAAAAGGTAAAGTTCGTGTGGTCTGATTCGTGTGAAAATATTTTGAGAAGTTGAAAAGCAAGCTGACCACTGCTCCTATTTTGTCTCTTCCTGAGAGTGTAGATGGTTTTGTGGTATATTGTGATGCATTTCGAGTGGCACTTGGTTGTGTACTTATGAAACATTGTAAGGTAGTAGCTTATGTATCTAGGAAATTAAAGGTGCACGTGCGGAACTACCCCACTCATGGTTTGGATTTAGCGGCTATGGTGTTTGCACTTAAGATCTGGCGGCGTTATTTGTATGGTGTGCATGTTGATATATTTACTGACCATAAAAGTTTGCAGTAGAAAAAATTAAATCTCAGGCAGAGGCAGTGGTTGGAACTTTTGAAACATTATGACATAAGCCTGCACTACCATTCGGGCAAGGTGAACGTAGTAGCCGATGCCCTCAATAGGCTATCCATGGGCAATTTTTCTTATGTAAAGAAAGAAAAGAGGGAGATGGTGAAGGATATTCAGCGACTTGCAAATCAAAGCTAAGTCATCCCTTTGTACAGAGGTTAAGGAGAAACAGGTTGAATATCCCATCTTAATGTAGATCAAGAAAGATGTGGATCAACAGAAGGTGATGTCCTTCGAAATTGGTGGTGATGGTATTTTGAGGTGTCAGGGTAGATTATGTGTACCAGATGTAGATGACTTACGGAAGAGAATCCTTAGAAAAGTTCACACTTCGAGGTATGTTGTTTATCCCAGTTCTACTAAGATGTACCATGATCTGAAATCTATGTATTAGTGGAATAATATGAAGAGTGATGTGGCTAATTTTGTTTCTAAGTGTTTGAACTACCAACAAGTGAAAGTACAAGATATGAGGCCAGGAGGTACTTCCTAGGAGATAGCTTTTCCTTTGTAAAAGTGGGAAATGATCAATATGGACTTCATTACAGGACTTTCGAAGTCCCAAAACCAGTATGAATCTATTTAGGTGATTGTAGACAGGCAAAATAAGACAGCTCACTTTTTGCCTGTCAGGAATAACTTTTTGGGAGAAGATTATGCTAAGCTGTTCATTGCAGAAATAGTTTGTTTGCATGGGGCACCTGTGTCCATCATATCAGATCGAGGTACATAATTTTCTTCTCAGTTTGGAGATCTTTTCAGAAGGGTTTAGGTACCCAGGTAAATCTAAGTACAGCATTCCACCCTCAGACTGATGGTCAAGATGAGCATACCATTCAGACCCTTGAGGACATGTTGAGGCCTTGTGTGATTGATTTTAAAGGTAGTTGGGTAGATCACTTGCCACTAATCGAGTTCGCATATAATAATAGCTTCTATTCTAATATTAAGATAGCACTTTTCGAGGCATTGTATAGGAGGAGATGTAGGTCTCCGATAGGATGGTATGAAGTAGGTGAGAAGTAGATGTTTGGGCCTGATCTTGTTCACCAGGCAATGGAAGATGTGAAGCTTATTAGAGAATGACTTAAGATAGCCCAGAGTCGCCAGAAATCCTACGTCGATGTTAGAAGGAGAGAGTTAGAGTTTGAGGTTGGAGATTGGGTTTTTCTTAAAGTTTCTCCCATGAAGGAAGTTATGCGATTCGGGAAGAAAGGTAAGTTAAGTCCTCACTATATAGGACCATACCAGATTGTAAGACGGATAGGTGGAGTTGCATATGAGTTAGAGTTGCGTACAAATTTGGGTTCTGTTCACCTGGTATTCCACATATCCATGTTGAAAAAGTGCATAGGAGACCATTCCATAGTGTTGCCTGTTGAAGAAATCAAAGTGACAGACTCCTTGTCTTATGAAGAAGAGCCTTTAGCAATCTTAGATCGTCAAGTTAGAAAATTGAGGAGCAAAGTGATAGCCTTAGTCAAAGTGTTATGGAGAAATCAAAAAGTTGAAGAAGCAACTTGGGAATCAGAAAACGACATGAGAGCTAGATACCCAAGCCTTTTGTATCCAGCGAATGACGGAATGAAAGGTAAAATCCTTGCCTTATTCTTTCTATGCCTTGGTATGTTTGAAATCATGCTTATCTGTGTTTCGAGTTATCATTCGGGGATGAATGATCCTAAGGGGGGGACAATGTAACACCCCAAATTTTTTCCTAGCTAAATTTCGTTCCTAAAATACCAAGCCTTAGCTTCTTGAATGATTTATATCTAATTCCTATGGAATTACTAGATTTTAACTTTTGATTTTATAGATGACTGAATTAGATTTCCAACGATGTAAGATTTGCCTAAATCGAATGACCGGGAAAGAATTATGGCTAATATAATTTCGAGTCGTAAATCACCGCCATTCTGTCTTTTGGCGCGTTGCGGGGAGGGCTTAATTTATAATTTTCAAATTCCAGTGGGACTTCTTGATAGTGGCGCATCGCGGAGAAGTTCCACATCCCATCCAGTGGGATAACGTGATGGCTCTGCATCGCGGAGGCCATCAAATTCCCACTCATCATTTTTCAGCAAGCCACCACGATAGTGGTGCGTCGCGGTGACCCGTTAAATCGGCTTCCAGTTTAATTTTTTCAGCATCGTATAGAACTTAATAGGGGCATTCTTGACTTTTATCAAACCCCTTAAAACGTTCAAACAATAGATTTAGGGTATGTTTGAGCAACATAACCTTATTTTTCACAAAAAGTATCAAGAACTCTCTCTAGGGCTTCAAACAACAATCTCAAGTAACTCAAGATTCAACCGTGGGAATGCGAAACAAACTGGAGATTTGGAATCCCCAGATCGTAGGCTTCAAGAAACGCCCATTAATTTCATATATAGAGGTACGTGGGGTTATCCTAAATTTGATGGGCATGTTTTGAAAAGAATTTATGCAAGGCTTTAGACTTATACAAGCATATATATGTTTTTACAAGTGGGGTTTTCGTTTGATATCAATAACACATTTTGAGATATGATTTTGAAAGAAATATTGAAATATCAGGGTGTTGTTTGTTTGAA
This sequence comes from Capsicum annuum, assembly GCF_002878395.1. NCBI lineage: Eukaryota > Viridiplantae > Streptophyta > Magnoliopsida > Solanales > Solanaceae > Capsicum > Capsicum annuum. Next base: position 91,190,130 of record NC_061117.1, on the reverse strand, counting down.
TGTATTCTAATGGTTGAATATTGAACATGTGATCCAAACTTCAAAAGGGAGTGATGTGTATGAATTGTGAATTCTTTAAATACCCCATGATAATGTGTTATACCCCATATTATACTTATGTTGAACTATTAAGAGCAGGAGTTTTGCAATTGATATGATGTTACACATAAATGTTAAAACTTCTTGAACTATTATATGTTGAGAAATCATTATACATGTGTTGTTGTGGGTGAAAGTCTTGTGTATGTGCATGATGTAAATGACATGAGAAGTTGAAGAATTGATGTGATACCGATGACTTACAAGTCGGGTATGATGATACCCCACAGAGTATGATATGTGATTGATTTTATGTTAGATAAGTAGTTACCCGAAGAAAGTACGAGCCAAATGACTATATGCTAGAAACCGTGGATTGCCGACACGGGAAACTTTGTACCATGCTGTGTGATCTTGTGTACCTAATATTGTGTCTTCCTTATTCGGGACAAGTGGTTAGGAGCCCTGCTTTATGATATTGAGCTCAACCCTGACACACGAATTTGATTTGGATGAAGGCACCCTACTGTGTGATCTTGTGTGTTCTTCTCTCTTCACTGTTACTCAAGTCTTGACGGCAATCGAGATTTGAAAGTTGGTGAAAATTGTAGGTGTACCACTTAGCTCAGCAGTGTTGCATTATTATTGAAAAATCATTACACTATTCCCATGTCATTTTGAACCATTTTGCAATAATATGTTTTATGACGGCTCTCATTTATTTTGTACAAAAATCACTACTTGTTGTTGGATTACTCTGCGTGCCAGTACATTTGTGATAAACCTCCCTCCTTTCAGGTTCTGAGGCTAGTCTAGGGGTCTAGATTCTCAGTAGAGTCTTCAGACAAAGTTCTCAGAGTTTAGTTGGTTAGCATTCTTTGCTGCAAAAGGCCTAGCCTCTTAGACATTCATTATTCAGTATGGTTTTGGTCTACTGGGGGCCTTGTCCCAGTTTTCAGGCAGTTGATGTCTTAGTCATGTAGTGGAGATTTCGCAGATGGTTTCCAGGTGTTGATAGATTGAGTTGGATTCTATTTTACACTATTGATTTATGTTAGACTTATGACCATGGTTCCGTTGTTACTTATATTTCTGCATTATCTTCTATTACATGAATGTTGTGCATGATTATCAGATAGAGAAGGGTGTTCTGGGCCTTCACGGTTTGGGATACTCATCACGGCCTGGGCCTTGGTTTGGGTCGTGACAAACTTGGTATCAGAGCATGGTTTATGGTCCCAGGGTGTCTACGAAATCGCCTCGGGTAAAGTCTTGTTTATGGGTGTGTAGCGCGCCACACTTATAAGCAGGGGGCTACTAGCGTTTAGGAATATTTCCCCTCTTTGTGACTTAGTTAGTGCTTTGGAGTCTAATCTGTCCTCTAATCAATGATCTCTTATATTTCAAAAAAGCAACTATGCCTCCACATCCTGTTATTAATCAGAATGCTCAGTCAGATGAGGTCCGTCCCACACATGGGATAAGGACACATAACAGAGCACATACACCTGAGCCCGTCCCTACTTCGGGAGTCCCGAACAAGTCCCCCTCGAGCTCCGAGGACTAATATGAACGATCCCCAACTTCTCAGGGGAATATATCAAACACAGAGTTCTGGCAATCTATTCATAAAACTTGATATGGTTGGTTTTGAAGCTATTGTATGTTGAGAAATCATTATGCATGCGTTGTTGTGGGTGAAAGTCTTGTGTATGTGCATGACGTAAATGACATGAGAAGTTGAAGAATTGATGTGATACCGATGACTTGCAAGTCGGGTATGATGATACCCTACAGACTATGATATGTGATTGATTTTATGTGAGATAGGTGGCTACCCGAAGAAAGCACGAGCCAAATAACTCTATGCTGGAAACTGTGGATTGCCGACATGGTAAAATTGGTACCATGCTGTGTGATCTTGTTTACCTAATATTATTTCTTCCCTATTCGAGACAAGTGGTTAGGAGCCCTGCTTTGTGATCTTGAGCCCAACCTTGGCACACGAATTTGATTTGGATGAAGACACCCTGCCGTGCGATCTTATGTGTTCTTCTCTCTTCACTGATACTCAAGTCTTGACGTTAATCGGGATTTGACAGTTAGTGAAAATTATAGGTGGTACCACCTAGCTCAGCAGTGTTGAATTATTGTTGAAAAATTATTATACTATGCCCATGTCGTTTTGAACCATTTTGCAATAATATGTTTTATGATGGCTCTCATTTATTTTGTATAAAAATCACTATATGTTTTTGGATTATTCTATGTGCCAGTACATTTGTGCTGACCCCTCCCCCTTTCAGTTTCTGAGGCACAGTCTAGGGGTCCAGATACTCAGTAGAGTCTTCAGACAAAGTTTGCAGAGTTCGGTTGGTGAGCCTTCTTTGCTTCGAAGGCCTAGCCTCTTAGACATTCATTACTCAGTATGGTTTTGGTCTACTGGGGCCTTGTCCCAGTTTTCAGACAGTTGATGTCTTAGTCATGTAGTAGAGATATCACAGACGATTTCCAGGTGTTGATAGATGGAGTTGGATTCCATTTTCCACTATTGATTTATATTAGACTTATGACCATGGTTCCGTTGTTACTTATATTTCTGCATTTTCTATTACATAAATGTTGTGCATGATTATCAGATAGAGAAGGGTGTTCCAAGCTTTCACACTTTGAGATACTCGTCACGGCCTGGGCCTCGGTTCGGGTCATGACATGAAGCTCTGTAATCATGGTATTTTGGGCCTACAAAGACCTGTCATAATCATAACCTACATACCATGATCGCACTAGTGCCTTGCCAAGGGTATCACGATCGCGACCCTTGGCTCTCGATCGTGGTGGTACCAGTAGATAATTAAAACTTGTAAATTTTCCAAGTCTCCGTGAAGCCCTCGAGATTCATTCAAAATCCTGGTTCCACAAATGAATTATGTTACTATACCAAATTTGATATTTAGGAATCAATCGTGCAATCAAATTATTTATCCGAAGTTGTTTCGATCAAATATGGGTCCTACACCCATATTTCATTTTCTTAACTTTTTGACCAATAGTTTGAAATGAAGTCGGGTGCCTCGAGACCCAAATCAAAGTTCCACCTAGCCTAAAATCGACATTTCAGAGTTGTTGGCGCAGTTAGAATTTGAGAGGTTTTTTGAATAAATCTTTTGCATGGTGACCATTTGGAACCAGCAAATACTTCAAAATAAAGAATTGGCTCTAAAAAACAAATGAATTGTCTGGTAACCAAACTGTCAGTTCCAATAAGTCATAAATAACTTGGGGCAACTAAAAAGAAGCTCGAATAGCAAAAATAAGTGGAAATATGAAAAATAATCTGAAGGGTCATTATAATATCCACTATTAAAGGAACTTCTATCCGCGAAAGTTAAGGATTTAGTTATATACCTAGTCTCAAACATGTGAGGATACTGGGTCTGTATCTTTCTCTTGTTCTCCCAAGTGGCCTCCTCCACTAGGCGGTCCCACTACTGAACCTTAACTACAAGAATCTCTCTAGTGCACAATCACCTGACATCTCTAGCCAATATGACCTTCGACGCTCTTCCAATTGGACTGAGTCCTATTTAAGCACATGAGATAGACAGGAATGAATGACCGCAATATAGAAACTTGGAAAACCAGATGGACAATAGCAAAATCTAAAGGCAAATCTAACTTATAATTCACCTCACCAACTGCATAAAGAATCTTAAAAGGTCCAATATATCAAAGAATAAGCTTACCCTTCCTCCCGAACCTCATTACATTCTTTATAGGCGATACACAGAGGAATACAAGATCACAAATTCCAAATCTTAAGGCATGAATCTTATAATTTGGATAGTCCTTCTACCTACTCTGAGCTTCTCTCAACCTAACCTAAATTATCTTGACTCTATCCAATGACTCCTAAAGCAAATAAGTAGCCCGAGGCCTAACCTTAGAAGTCCTAAAACATCTAACCAGATAACGGCATCTCCTACCATTCAAATCCTCAAAAGGCGCCATCTCAATACTCGAATAATAGTTGTTATTATATGTGAACTCTATCAAGGATAAGCGTTGCTCCCACTAGCCTTCAAAATCCATAACATAAGCTCAGAGCATGTCATTAAGAACCTGAATAGTTTGCTCAGGCTGGCTATTAGTTTGTGGATGCAAGGTTGTACTAAGATCCACCTAAGTACCCAACTCCTCTTAAAATGTTCTCTAAAATCTTGAAGTAAACATAAAACCATGGTCTAAAATAATAGAAATGGGAACACCATGTAAATGGACTATCTCCTAAATATAGATATAGGATTTCTCTTAGTACTGAAGGATATCTGAATAGGAATGAAATGTGATGACTTGGTGAAATGATCCACAATGACCCAAATACCATCGAAACCATGGGAAGTGCAAACCACTAATGGATCTATGGTGATCCACTCTAATTACTACTCGGGAATGGGCTGAGTGAAACCACCTGGTCGCTGATGCTCAGCTTTTACCTACTGATAACATAGGCAATAGGCTAAAAATTTTACCATATCTCTCTTCATACCACTCCACCAAAAATGTTGCCTCAAATCTCTTTACATCTTAGTTGTGCCAGGGTGAGTGGAATATCTAGATCTTTGAGCCTCATGCAACATCAACTGAATCAAGTCATCGATCCTCATAACACAAATATACCCATCAAATCACAAAATACCCTAAGAATCTATAGTGTTCCTCTAGAACTCACCACTCAACATCTGGTCACGAAGAAAGTAAAGCTTACTATCCTTAAATTGACAATCTCGAATCTACTCAAATAGTGATGAGCTTGCCTCTACACTAGCCAAAATCCTCCTAGGATCTAACATATCAAGGTGAAAATTCAAGTTGGATGAGAACTGATGTCCCATGCCAACAACCTCTGAGAAATCAAAATGCAAGCCAAGCTACCCATACTTACTGTCTTATGACTCAAGGCATCTGCTACCATATTTTCCTTTCTCAGATGATACAAGATGGAAATATCATATTTCTTAAGCAACTTCATCTATCTACATTGTCTAGCATTAATCTCCCTCTGGGTTGTAACGCCTTGGGTTTTTGGTCCTTGAAAATTCCTAAAATCTTATTCTCATTATCTGAATTATGAATCACCTGAAGAGTTGTAATATGTCTTTATGGTTCATAATAGCCAGTCATAATAAGCCCAAAAGGATTTAACAAAGTCACTGCCTTGATAATGACTATACTTAGTAAGTCATATAGACTCCTAATAAGTTATAACGAGGGTATTTTGTAATGTTGTCATAGTGTCCCTATTGAAACTATTGAGACTATAACCTGGCCCTACAAGTCATAGTGTCATATTACGAGACGTAGAGTGCCAGGTGCAAAGTTCACAATGAAGAACCCAAGGGGGTTTAGGTTTAGCTAAGATCGGATGGTCTAAATCTTAGGGTGACCCTATGAGTCATAAGGTTGCTCGTATCAATCGATGGGTTATTTTTCCAACTTTTAATGAGGCTATTTTGGATATTTCCCCTACCCCAATTGTAACCCATAACCTAAAACCCTATTGGGGACCCCATTAGCATTGTTAACTCACCAAAACACTCTCCGAAAATCTTCCATAAATTCTCTTAAGCATCCATACTTAGGGTTTCCAAGAACTGGGTCAAGTAGAGCTTTAAGGATTAAATTCTCTTCGTAATCTTGGGTATTTCAGGCATGTTACTTTTCCCTCATTATTAATTTGTAAAAATTAAGATTCATGTAGCTACTGCGTCTGTTCCTGCAATAAAAAGTGCTACTTCTGCTTCTAGCTCCTGCGCTGGATAGAATAGTATGTATGCTCTTGCCACTCGCTAGGATTCAGAGGCATCCCTCGATATTATTATTGGTACACTAAAACTCTTTTCTTGTGATGTATATTATCTACTTTTTCTTGAGTCTACTCTCTCTTTTCTCTTATGGCAGAAAATAAGGATGACCGGGTGCTTTTATAATACCTTGCACCATTGGGACTCATAAATTCGACAAGGCATTATGTGATCTTGGTGATAGCATAAATTTTATTCTGTATGTAGTATATCAAAAGCTTGTATTGGGTGATCCTACACCCACCACCATGATATTATTGATCATGGATTGCTCAATTAAGAAATCAGTTGGGGTGCTATACGATGTATTAGTAAAAGTCGAGAGATTCATATCTTGATTCAAATGAATTTTGAACATATAACAAGATAGCGTTACTATAAATCCAAGACTCTGGGATAGGTCTATGACCGTGATCATCCAAAAAAGCCCAACCGTCAGTACCAACCAATAATTAATACAAAACAAAACCATAATCCAAAACCATAACCATATGAGTTCAAAAATAATTATATAATCCCAAATTAAAAGATGATGCAAAAATGAGAAATTTATTTCAATGATATAGCCCCAATGCCAATGTCAATACTAAGGCTGACACTAATATCGATCCCGCCCATACCAACCCATAGTAGTTCCATAAAAGCCTCTAACTAAAAGAAAACCAATATCTGATTGGAACATACCCCCAACCATAGCCAAAACTAATATCCATAAAATAACCAAAGTATATGAAAATGTCCATAACATGAAATGGAGCCTTCTGAAAAGATGGGCTCACCAATTCAATCCAAAAGTTGATCCTGAAATTCAATCACTATACAGAAGTGGAAAAGTCGATTCCTACATCGCATGGGGATATAGCCTCCTGGAGATGGGTTAGCGGTGAACACTAGCATGAACTCAAGATAGGATAAAGTAATGTCATCCAGTAAAACCAAGTAAACTAACCATATGCATACAAACCATACATACATATATATATATAACCATGATGGGAAAGAGAACCGAGTTTAGCATGCATTTAAAACCATTAACCTGGGTATGTGTAGCTTAACACCATCCTAAAACAACCCATGAGCTATATGGGTCCAGTGTAACCCCCTAAACGGCCTTCGATACATGTAGCCGTACAAACTAGAGATACCATAAAAGTAGGGGATTCCCAAGTACCCTACGCTCTCCATGATACATATGTACAGTGTACTTAGAGGATTTTCGTGTACCTCATAAGTATCATATATGGTCGCCATAACCAACCCCTCATGTCGGCAAACATGAGTTTCTGGTATTTGTCCATAAGACTTCTACCTTCACGGTTAGCTATCACACCCTGCCATTATTGCCCTATTAAAACCATTTCCAACCAACCAATCCATTATTCCATTTATTATTACCCAAGGTTATTAATAGTGGTAACGATACCGACTATAACTTGCAAGTATAGTACTTAGCCAAACCTTTTCAAGATCAAAAGAGTCCCACGTATGTACCTCATAAGTGTTCCCTTATTATATTAGCTTGGGGAATTTCCATGTACCCCACAAGTTGTTCATTAACATGTTTACTTAGGGGATTCCATTGTATCCATAAAGAGTTCAATTAGCCATAAGCTTGAACACCAAACCATTCCATTTAAACATTCCAAACCATTTAGAGTTCCATTACCAAGTTCAAACAATGCAATAGTTCCATTAAAAATCCAATAATATAGTAAAAACATTATCATAGGCATTTTATCAAATATGTTGGGGGCATAGTATTTCCAAAACCAAAACTAAAAGCAATTACCATGTGACCATTCCTATGCAACTTATTATCCAAAAATACCATTAAAGCATGTAGTAACATAATTAAAACATGGGAAAACCATAACCAAGCATTTATAACCAAACCCCCAACACATATTTGAAAACCCCAAAACCATACAATAAATCATGCCATGAAAACATTATATAAAGCCCTGCATTTAGTTAGAACTAACAGTGAGGGAAGAGTGCATGCCTTAATTGAGAAGACAATGAGAGAAATCACCAACACAATCCCCAAATTAATCCTTAAGATTAAACCTTACCTTCCTTTGCCCAAGAACTTTAGAAAGGATTAGAGAGTGTTTTCTAAGTGTTAATGAATACAATAATAGGGAAAATAAACTCCCGAGTAAGTTAAAAGTTGTTGGTCATTATTAGGTTAAGTGGGAAAATATCTAGATTGGCCTCACCTAAACTGCATAAAAATCTCATCATAGGGTACGACTACCCCATGAGAATCATACCCGCCTATACGAGTGGTACCCACCACTAGTACCCAAGTTCTCCCCAATAGAACCAACTCGTACCTAAGTATACGACTTATGCCCTTGACCCATACCCTTGGTAGAATAGAATCACAAGAGGTTTGAACACTGTCCACCATACAAGTCCATGGAATGTCTCATACCCTAGGTTACGGCTCATGGTGAGCCACTCGTACTGAGATCCAAGTTAAGTTACCAAGTCTAAGATTAGGTAAAGGAAAGAACCAAACCAAATGACACGTATCCACCAATACAACTCATACCACTCAAGTCGTATCTATTCCAGAAACCAAATACACCTACCATCCAACACTGGTCAGTATACGAACAACCCATACCACTCGTACCCCAGTGTATGACTCATTCCCCCTAGTCATAACATGTCCAAAAACCAAAAATCCAAGAAATTTTCTAAGGGTCAAAAACCCAGGGTGTTGTAAAGATCTAACTTAAAGAATTAAGAATATTGTACCGCGACATTAAATTAGGTGTTGGATGGGAGGCAACCTATCATTTCCATTAAATTGGCCTGTATCCTTTAATTTTTATTTGTTAGATTAGATTTTGTTTGTTTAGATTGATCTATTCAAATGAGGTGCCCAACGGGTGCATTTGAATAATTGTAAGTAAGGGAAAGTATGGTGAAATTAAGTTATAGGTTGAGCAGTTGAAAATAGGGGAGCAAAATTAGCCTCGATTACTGTAATTAGATCACCATGCCATTGCGATCGCAATCACCATGTAACTACAATCATAAAAGTTTGACTACGATTGTGGTCGGGGCCATTTAAAGAAAGAACAGTCACCCAAAACCTGCACCATGCTTTAATTACTTTTAAATTACAACCGTTTTTGCATCTGATAAGATTATCCAATAGTGCATTACATCCCCCCTTCATTCCCTCCTTAGGTATGTGCTTTGATTTTCCTCTTTTATGCTTATGTGTGGGCCTTAGAGTATATTTTTAGGGAAACAGCATACCATTGTAGTTTGAATGCTTGATCTTGAGTTTTAATTGAGCTTGTTTGGTGAATACACTATTATTATTAGTGTGTGCATTATTGGGAAAGTATTGAGTTTCCATAGTTGTTCAAAATTGATAGTAATAGCATAAGCACACCAAGTGTTTGGTGAAATGGCCAAATGGATTCCTTGTTAGTTTTCTTTATTTTAAGGTCATGATTGAGTGGTTAGGAATTTTGCCTCATGATTCTTGATGAAAATTATTGGTTATGAACACTAATTAAGGTAGAGAAGGGGGAATTTTTGGATATGATCATTCTTGGCCAACAGCCCTAGGTACTGTGATCGCGGTCACCTGATTGTGAACTTGATCCAATGCCCCGTGATCATGACATTTGAGGGTTGTGAGGCAACTAGATCAAAAACTCTAACTTCTTAGTTTCAACCCAAATCTGACCAAGGAACAATCTCTTTAGCTTAATTAAGTTACATAGCATAGTTTTCACATAGTGATGTTGATAAGTAATATTTTCGTGTTATTTTTAAGTTTTCAAAGTGAAAGATGGCAGAATATGACCAAACTTACTTCATGACCCCTGAGTGCCAAAATTTGTACTATGGAGACCTGCCCATGACAAAACTACTCCCAAAGTAAGGCATATGTTTGGACAAGGTGCTGAAAAAGCTCTCAGCCTTTCATGACAGATTGGTGGCCACCGGGTGGAGATGCTTTACCCCGAATCCATGTCGGGCAAATGATAATTGGGTTATGGAGTTCTATAGAAACCTCAGTATAGTATCTTTCTCTAATCCAGTCATAAGAATCTAAGGGAAAGAAGTCCATTTTGGGGCCAAGCGGATCAATGACATATATGGGTTGTCAGATGCTAACATGGCACAGTTTAAGGCAAAAGGTTTTAAACTAGGGAACTGGTTAGTTGAGAAGTTGTATCCTGGCAAAGAGGTCTCGTGGGATGCTATGTAAATGGGGATATCATTGCATGATTTCACGGCTGAGGCACGAATATGGTTAGCTATCATTTGTAGTTGGGTTTCCCTATGCACTAACATGACCTATGTCCCGAATACACGAGCTCGGATTGTTGCATGCATCTTGGACAACATTCTTTTGAATGTTGGACATCTTGAGCTTTTGGACATGAGGAATTTTAAGAACAGAGGATGCTTTCTATCCTTATTGCCTTGTTTTATCAAAGAGATGTACGAGAGAGTTGGGATTAAGGAGTACCCTGAGATACTTGGGTATGCTAGAAGACCCTAATTTACCCTCTTAAGATTTAGGGTGAGGGCACACTTAGAAAGAGAAAAAAGAGGAAGATCTACTTGGACAACTCAATAGATAATGACATAGACTCTTACAAGCCATCCATAGTAGGGTTTTTTAAGGAGATCTCAATTGAGATGAGTGTAGTTAAGGAGCTTGTTCTAGGGTTGCCCACAAGACCACTAGGGCCATCTACTGCTCGTCACTTTTGTGTTGCACAAACTAATTATGCATAAATTTTATTAGACCAAAAGAAGTATGGGTCAACCATCTCTAGGATTAAGAGGGCCTACTCATCCTTAGTACGATCGCATAGGGATCTACGAGATTCTCATGATAAGAAGAGAATAACGGAGAAGAAGAGAGATAATTTTTCACTAGTATATGGAAAGAGGTAAATGGCCTGTGGAAGGTCCTTAAGCCCAAAGAGAGACTTTCTTCTCTTAGGGCAGATGCTAATGATGAGGTCCCAGCTATATGATAAGACTGTGATGATTCTGAGGATTATTTTGAGACCGAGAGTGATGACAGTTCTTGATGCCGTTACAAGGAGCCCCTTTTACTCTCTCTATACTTTCATGTTTATGTGGTAAGGAAATTGCATGTTTTTAGTTAAGGGTACCCATCTCTGTATTTGATTTGATCTATATGATTTGGATATTTTTTTATGTTTACTTGGATGATATTATTTTTATGTAGGTTGTAATATTGGGAACACCGATGGTTCTTGCATTTGATGGATGAATCACTTGCTTTTACTTTTAGATTTATTTTTATTTTTGGATTTTTATCTTGTTTTAATAATGATGTTAGAATATCCTTTACCTATAATAGATTGAGTGACGACATTCTTAAGGGAAAATCATTGCGATTTTGGGTTTTAAAGCCATAGATGCATGGAAAGTATGAGTACCATGGTATTAGAGATTTGGGATTGACTTTATGCCTATGGTGAAGTCTGAGTAGCCATATGGTTTGCCCTTGTGAGATCCAAAATGTGAGATGATGGCTTGATTTGATCCTAACGATAGCCAATCTTGCGCAGTGAAAATGCGAAGCAAGCATCCCCCTCTATCCAAAAACTTTTTGTGAAAATCAAGGGCATGGACGTGAATGGTTTGGTAACAACACTTTCCTCTTCTTATGACTCCAAAGTCTTTAGTTGATACTATATGGTAAATATCTCCTTTTTTTCTCTAGTAGGTAATGCAATTGAGCCTCCTTGAATAGTTTGCATGCCATGTGCGGCGAGATTAGCCGTGTAATTCTCATGCTTACTTGTGTCATCTATAACTTTCTCCATTAGTCTCTCAAAGATAATCTTGATTACACATGGTTGGTGAAATTATCTTAGGCCTTCTTTGTAAACATGGAAATCCACTTTAGACTAAAAATCCTACCGTACATAGATTGTATCCCTAGTCACCCACTTTAAGCCTTTGACTTTCTTTGGTAACCACATTACAAGCCATGAGCCATTTGAATTTTATAACTCTTTTGAACCCTACCCTCCTTGAACTTGAAAATGCAACTTAAGGCAAAAAGCATAAGTGAGGGGTGGTAAATCTTGAAAGGGGTGACCTTGGGCCACAGTATTGTAAGTGAGTTCTTAAAAGCTAAGCAATGAGAAAAAATGAATAAAAAAAGAAAGGTATCATCAAAATAAAGAAAAGCCTAAATTGCACAAAAATAAATAGATGGAAAGAAAATGTTTTTAAAATATGGATGAATCAAGCTAGTGAAGGTAGGCATATTTGTGCATTGGAAAGAAATGAAGTGGTCCATGATCCAAAGTTTAATCGGATAGTGTGTTATGTGGGATTCAAGGAGCGTATAGACACTTTGACCCCAAATGTTTATCCTACAAAGTGGCAAGCATATGGCAAGATACTTATTTGCATTAAGAGATTTTTGTGAAAGTTAGTGCTTAAACTTTAGTACCTTGTTGCATAATAGATATTTTGGTGTATGGGAATTTCTTTCATGAGGAGGCATGTAGACAAATTAAGGCGGGTGAAGTTTTCATCTTTCAAAAATGAGGCAAAAGAGTGTAGATAAGTCGCTATTAATCTAGAGTCACCTCTAGAGAGTTGTGGTTATTGCTTGGTTGTTCTTAAAGGTCTTTTGCATCCTTGAAATTTTGAGGGGAGTTGTGCAAATAACTTTTCCCATGCTTGAGGGCTAATTGTTTGTGCTAATTGAGTTCAAAATCATTGTGATCATTTGGTTGTATAAATGGACTTCTAATTAAGTACTTTCATTTAATCTGGAGTACTGTTTCTTGAGGAAAAGAAAAGTTTTAAGTTAGGGGTGTTGATGAGTGGCAATATGCCACTCATTTATATCTAAATTTATGCACACTACAATGAAATAATTATGAATATGAGGAAAATTCTTTATTGAAGTGCATTAAATCCCATGGTTTGCATGTTTACAGGTAATAGGGAGAAAACAAGTGAAGTAAGTTGAAAAGGCAAGCAAAAGATCAAAGTGATTGCACATCCTGGAAATCAAAAGTAGGGATCGACCCTTAGGTACTGTGATAACAACCTGAGGGTCGTGATTGCATCTATTAAAAGCCAGGTCCAACCTCGGTGATCACAAGGAGATCACCGCGATGGCGGGAGTTATATCTCAATCAGCCAAGGGTGATAGCGATGATGCAAGATTCTCTAAGGGCAAATTCATAAATTCATGGGGCTGAAGCACAAAACTCAAAAGCACAAACCCTTGCACAAGGAGGGTATATTTTCACTAATTTTTTAATTTGGTAGAGAAAAACTATTCCATTTGGGGCAAGGAACAAGTATAATACATTCTCAAGAGAGTTTTAGTTGAATTTGTGATTGAATTTGTGGATTACTCTTGCTTTAATTTTCAATGGAAGCATTGAATGTCTACTTTGAGATATCTCTTTTCCCCAATCTCATGAGTAGCTAAATTCCCATCTTGAGGTTATGACTGAATAGGGTAATATTATGTATAGGTATTGATTGTTAGTTTAAATTAATAGTTAATGGTGTTGGGTTTCACTATTACTCTATGGTTGAATTGAAAATTATGGGTAAAAACCTTAATTACCTTGAATCCTACATCATCCTTGAAAGAGGGATATGGGTGATGAGTAATTGTGAAGATCAAATTGATTTTAGCTACTTCCTTAGCATTTTCTTAATAATAAGGATGTTATGTGGATTTTCTATGTTCATAAGCATCATCCTAGAAATAGGGATGCTAAGTTGAGGTATTGGGTTGATGGATTTTCCATATTCATGAGGTATTCGAAAGAATACATGAGTAAAATTTTAGGGTTTTATTGAAATACTAGCACTGAAAACCCCAAAACCTATCTTACTTAAGACTCATTAACTAAAATTGGGATTACCTATTGATTACCCATACACGAATTACCCCTAGGATGGCATAACCCTAAGAACTCTCTCTATTGGTTGTACTCATCACTTGTTTCCTCTTACATTAGTGTTGTAGTGTGATTTTGTTCAAGAAATGTTCTAATTCATAACCCCCCATTTAATTTCATGTTTTGTTTTAAGTCGACATTATGGGTTAACTCCTAGTTAAATCTCAACATACATAGGTCTCGAAAGCTAACTTAAACTTCTCGTGGATTCGACCCCAACCTATTTTTCGCTTTAGCTTAATAAAGTAATAATTGGTTAAGTCAAGAACTTGTAATTTACTTACTAATTATTTTAATGGATTTAGAAATCCTCATATGAGAGATGAAGTGCTAGCTTTATTTTCCATCCAAGATGCTTATTGCTTTTTTTTTTTCATGTTGTTTTTTCAAAATGATGAGAAAGTTTGAATTTTTGTGGATAAATAGAGTTATTTAGATATATTCGGGATATGCATAGTATGATTGTTGAATAATATTTCACTTTTAGAGATGCTAAACTTTTATTCTAATTTTCTTACTCCCTTAGGATTGTTATATGTTCTCTTAGTGTGTGTAAAGACTTGATTCATGTCTCTCTCTGATTCATAATATCAAAATAGAATCAACGATGTCTTAGAAAGATAAACCATAGGTCGTTACATATTTTTCCAAAAGTTGGCCATAATATGGATGTATGAACCATCGTTAATGTTGCCTTAGTTGGAGTTTAAGGATTCCCTTTCTTAAATTTAACCTCTGCATCTTTTGGTGTAACTGGTTGTTCCTTACCTCGGGACCAAATTGGTTATTGGGCAGTGAAAATAGTAACAGGTGTCCCTGACACCTTCTTCTTTGTTATATGGGTTAATTTTTTTTTCATTTGATAGTTTGATTTGTTTTGATATCGCAACTTACTATTTATTTATGCTTGAGAATGCTATTTTTTCATTTCATCATTTATCTGTTAAGTGCAAAATTTTTGAACACGTATTAATTCCCTTATCTTTTTCTTTGCATAAATATGTTTTGGAGTCCAAATGGACTCCTTTCCTTTTGCATTTTGTAATGGGCCAATGAGGCCCACCTCTCCGAGTTGAGTACAAAGTTTAAACCCAAAGTCGATTGTATGGCGTACAGGTGCAAGAAAACAGAAGAAGAAGAAGAAGAAGAAGAAGAAGAAGAAGACAAATGGGTCAGAACCTATTGATGAGGTCGCTAAGAGAAATGAAAAGTCTTGATTATTATATTGTCTTATTCTTTATTTATTTATTTATTTATCTATTTGTTCATTCATTTGGGCCTCAAAGCCAAAGTTGTAATTTAATACAGGTGAAACGGATTTTGCGCCTCAAAAGTCCAAAAACTAGCTTATAGGATAGGTCTGCCAAAAGCCCAAGTATTTAGATTAGGACAGGTAAAGATGGGCCAAAAGCCCAAATTAGCTTAGGACAGGATTTATGGATTTGGTCCTAATGGATTAAGTCATTTAGTCTCCCCCTTTCTCCTTAATATGCTAATTGTTCTTAGTTTTCTTAGACTTAGTTAAAAATTTCTGCTAAGTCATCAAAATTTGTTTTGCACAAATCTTGAAGACAATTTTTTCCTTAATCGTTGTCTTTTCAAAAACCAATTTCCCCTTTTAAAGTTAGTCAAAAAAGTTATTCAAATAGGCTGGATAATCGCAAGTTAGCGAATACTCTTAGTGTCTTAACAGCCTTCCAAGAGTATTAATAGGAACCACTTACTCAGAATTTCTAAACTTATAAGATTTTTTCTATTTTGAATCTTTTAAGTAATAATTTTAGTTTTTCTTGATATTTTCTCAAAAATCAAGTGGCGACTCTGTGATTTCTTAAATTGTTTCAAACTTTTGTTTAAGGTTTCAATATAGTTTTAAAAGTCAAAAAATAATGTTTTCCAAACCCTTCGATTGAAAAAGGGGGGAAATAAAAATAGTGACTCCACTAGGGAGTTTAACTAAGTTCTAACCAAATATTTGAATTAGCTTTTTTAACTAATTATTAAGATGTTTATGTGTTTATATGTTTAAATTCTACAAAATTTAACTATTGCATTTCAAGGCATAATCCTGCTTGATGATTATTAAATTATTTTGAGGTTTCATGGATATCCCGGCCCCTATTGATTCTCCAAATAAAGTGTTGGGAATACAATGATTTACCGACACGTTAGGCGGTCGGAGGCTGTTCGTATTTCTAAACCCAAGTTGTCTGCTTAGGAACTTGTGTCCAAACACATTCTAGACACTCGGGATAGAGCTAAACCAAAACCCTTTTTTAGGTATAAGCCTAGGATGACCTAATACCTGAGGGGGTATTGAGCCCATTAGAAAATCTGCCTTATGTTTATATGACCACGAGTAATAATAGATGATAATTCTTTATGTGTTAAATTGAAGGATATAATGTCGGATTGTACGAACCATTGTCCCTTGGGTTCAAGGGTTTTAGTTAGATAGTTTGTTTTAATCAAAAGAAGGTCTTCATTGGAAGGATATGCAGACATTTCAAGAAGTTCAAAGATCGAAGGAATTCCAAGGAGACTTAGTTTAGATTTGCCCCCTACATGGGATTGATATCATGTATTTCCTTTTTTTCTCATTTTATATCCCTATTTAATTTATTAATAAAGTTTGTATGATGTTTTGGGGGCAATGGAATATCTTACAAATAACATATATATCCTTCAAACGTTAGGCTAACATTTGGCTTGAAAGGTCCCATGTATGCTAAAACACCTTAAAAATTATTTGTGTGCTAAAGTGTTTCACTATTTTGCTTTATCTATATTTGCTTGATTTGTCTCATATATTACATTGGTCAATTATTACAATTCATGAACTGACACTTTTACCTTTTGAGTGTTTTTCTTTCTTTTTAAAGAGAGACTGATTTATGTTGGGAAAAAATTTGCTCGCTTCGCAAAAAGTAAAAGCAAAGTAATCATTTGCTTCATCAGTCGCGAAGAAGAATGAAGTTTTCCCAAAGGCGCACTTTCGACTCCTTCTATCTTGCCTTTTTAAGGTATTATTTTCTTTTCTTGTAATCATACTTTCTTGTTGTTATTTCCTTGTAATCGCACTTTATGATTTGATTTCTTTGTAATACGAACTATGTTTGACCTAACTTTTCAAGAATGGAATACTTAGGTAGACTATGTCGGATTCAGTTAATCCCTTTGAAAATTTATATTTTTGTCTTATGGTGGAACTACGTTTGGTATAATTCCTACCTTAATGGAATATGTGAGCACCACACTAGCTCAATTATATTCTCCATAAGATTTTGTTTAAGAGAATCTTTTTTTCAAGTTACATGAAGATGACATTGAAGCATGTAACTGGGGTAGAAATTTTTTAGAAGGACTACAGATTTCACAAGAACTTGACATTTGCTACAAACTAAAACATCAGACGTTGCTGAAGCTGAATTGGTGCATAATTTTGAGAAGTTCTAAAATTTCAAGTTATGCTACACTAGAAAGGACTCAAGTATTTTGCATTCTAGACTGGTGCAGAATTTTTGAGAAGATCTAAAAAGTTCCATACCAAATGATGTCATAAGTTACAAAGAAATTCAAGAGTTTCTAAACTGGGGAAGAATTTTTGAGGGAGATCCTAAAAAATTTCACAAAGATTGCACTTCAACCCTGCAAAGTGATGATCAACAAGGAATATCAAGAGAGCAAGGAAAAATTGATACAAGAATAATGGCCGCCTTAGCTTTTAACGACATCATTCAAAGTCACTATGTGAAGAATCAAGCTTCGGTCACATGGAGGGCATGGGATAATACTTGGAGGGGATGTTTTGAGCCTACCATTGATCAAACCCAAGTGTGGAAGATTACTTGGAGCCTTGAAGACTTAGGGACTCTTGGGTTTGGACCACCTTTGTTGGTTCATGGTTTTGATTCCCTTTACTAAGGCCATTTTGGTCACTTAGATTTAAGGTCATTTTGGACACAATTCATATTGTCTTCCAACACACCAAGTCCACCCTTGGTCATTAAGGGTAATGTGGTCTTTTTGTCTACTTTTATAATATACTATAAGTAGTACATTTTAGGTCTTTTCTCTTTAGTTTACGAAAGATGAAATATTGAAACACTTAAAATCCTCTCTCTTGAGAGTAGAACAACTTAGTGTAGTTTTAGTATAGGGCTTGGAAAAGCTAACATTGTTCTTTGCTTGAAAACGGTGGATCTTGAGGTGAGTTGATTCCCTTGACGGTCACCGTAAGAGTGTAGTTTTGATTATTGCATTCATTAGGGGTTTTTGAGTTTAATACACTCTTTAGTTCTTAATCTTGTAATAATCTTGGTCTCACTATCTACCTTTACTTTTGTTGTTGTTGTCTTGTGTATTAGACGTCGTTTTAGGTCATTTATTGCATCCAAAACTTGTGTTATTGTTGTTCATATTGTTCATCATATTTTATAGCTGTTTTGGTGTTGAAATACACCCTTGTATCTTGTATTCTTGTTGTTGGTAGCGAATCCGAGTGTGGTCTCCATCTTGGTCCTCAAATTCTTAACATTAGTGGACTGATTTGGAGTGTGTTTCGTGTTTCCGCTGTCATTCTTGTATCAATTGGTATCAAAGAATGGATTCATCTTGTTCCTACAAGATCAAATCTTGGGCTAGCTCACTTTAAAAACCAAAAAAAAAGTTGAAATCTAAAAATTCCAGAAAAATAGCAATCTGTCCATTTTGTGTTCTTGCCCGAAAATTGTGTTCTTGTGGTGTTCTTGGCCGAGATTTGCTCTTTATTCTAGTTCTAGGAGCCTTTTATTTGTCTTGTGTGTTTATGGTGTTAGTTTTGTTCTTCACTAACACTTTGAGTTGATCTAGATTTGAGCTTTAAAGATTGATGTCATTGTGAACAAGTAAGGCCAGGTAGACATTGTTGTTGAGAAACTTGACTTGGCCATGTGTGTGGTTGTTGTTATTGAGAATAATATTGTTGTTGTTCTTGAAGTTATTCACAACCTTCATCTCTTGTTAAAAAAAAACTGAAATGCTATACTAATGAGACTTGGCCATTGTTGGTGGTTTTGTATTCTTGGCTGTGTGAAAACATTATTGTCTTGGAGTTGGCCGTGTGGTTGTATTGTGGATATTGGTAATTATTTTTTATTGTTCTTGGTGATTTTGAAGTGTTCTTGATGTTCTTCCCAACCTTCATACCTTGTTAAAATAAAGTGAATGCTAGATCTATAAAGGTGAAGGGAAAAAGGTGAAGAATTGTTAGTCTTGAAAGATCCCCAACCACCAAAAGACTTTACATCACATCTTAACCACTTTCCTCGAAACAAGGGTCCATGTTTTAAGGAGAAGTACAAGAAAAAGTCAAGTCTCGAAAATTGAAAAAGGCTCCAAGACTTATTTTTCCCTCCTAAAACAAATTCCACCAATCTAAATTAATTTTTGACCAAGACTTGAACCTTTGAGAATAACCACTTGATAAAACCGAACCAATACGTGGCTGCCACATCATCACTGCTACTGTTCACCAATATTTTTTAGCTCAAATTTAAGATTCTTAGTTTCATCTTATTGTTTCATTAGTTTCATGTCTTGATTCTAGAATTAATTAACAACTAGTAATCACCTATTAGTTGTAGATTAATTATTGAATCCACTTCTTCGTGTCTTCATTATTTGTGTGCTTTTTTCATTTTTAACTCGTAGTAACTTCTTTGTTTCAAGTTGGTAAGTAAATTTTGTTTTGTTTCTTGAGTCGATCAAGCAAGAATCCATTCCGAACGCTAGTAGAATTGACTATCGGAGTATAAGCAACTTTCAATATTCGCCACTCCAATTGTAAGGATCACAAAAGTGAGTGAATACGAGTGTTGGTGAGAAGCTTTTACTACTAATCTTATTTGTTCATTTTATAGGTTCAAAAGGTGATATAAGGGGAATATGTCTTCGATAGCCAGGGATTATTGTGACTACAACATGGGAGACTATGGTTGTAGTAAGGGGTTTTATGGCTACAAAGTTGAGGGAGATTGTGGAGGCTATGAAAATAGCCATGATCGAAACTTGGGAAGATTTGAAAGTTACTATTTTGAAGGAGAAAATGATGTGAATAAAGTTCTTAGTTCTTATGGTGACTTTGGAGATGATGTAAGACCTCGTGATGGATTTTATGATGAAGTTGGGGCATGTGACGAGTCCTACACTTCTCACTCTAAACCTAGATTTGGTGTTAGGTATAATCCTTTCATTCGCAAAGCTTATGAGAGTTATGATGAGAGTACATGTGAGGAGTGTGAAGATTCATATTCTTCACCTTGTAGTACTTTTTATCAAGATCAATATAGTGTGAATGGTTATACTAGCTCTAGTGGAGGTTATTCAACGAGAAGAAGAGGGCATGCATCTCCAAAACTGAGGGGTACTCGTGTCCTTTACAATGTTGATCCAAGAAGGAATGTACACTCCAGAAAGGTAACCATTTGTGGGATACCGGGCTGCCTCTTGTGTTAAATGATAGGTACTATAGAAACTACATTGTTCCATCCATGGTTGACTACTTGGGGTTGTTTTGCGAGCCTTTACTCGTTCCATACTTCTTGGACGGGTTTAAGGTTATCGAGAGGGTCAAAGTTGTCTTCTCCCAATTTGAGTACCATGAGGAGGTGTGGTGTGATATTCTTCCACTGACATATGGTCATGTATGCTTAGGTGTCGATTGGTTTGCACAACATAGAGTTCTAAATATGCAAAATTGGCCTAATATTGTAAGAGACTAGTGGGGAAATCACCTCATGACATACATGTTGCCCGAGCTGCAAAGAGAAGTGAATACTTACTCCAATTTGAATGCTTATGAAATAAAAAAGATTGAGAGGATTAAGGGTGTGCAAGGTGGTAATCTGAGAGTGTAAAAAGGAGCGGTTATTTGTGTAGGTACCGACATGGAAAGTGATGGAGATCAATGGCAAAGTGAAGTTGCTGCCCAATCTTATGGAGGACCTTCACAACATGACAAAGGAGAGTCGACTCAAGAACTTTAAGGTAAAATAGCTAACTCTTACACTTTTGTGCATGTGAATGATAATTGTGTGGCTAGTAGCCCATTGTGTGTGAGTAGTAGATTAATTACTTGTGAGTCTAATGATTCTTTGCCTTTTGTTAATGATGCATATGTTATGAGTGTGGATACACTAGTTGATCCTATTGATGACCAAATTGACTTTTCTTGTAAGAGCGATTTATGTCCACCTAGTGTTGAAGCCTATATATTGAACGAAAGTATATTGTCTTGTGTGATTGGTGTTGATCAACCTATTTGTGAAAATTTTCCACCACTTGAGTATGTGTGTGATGTGATTAAGCGAAATCAAATGAGTAAAGTAATTGAAAAAGTTGGTAAACAAAAGGGGAGTGAACCCGAAAGCTATTCTTGGGATAATCTTGTACTTGAAATCTCTTTAAAACATGATATTGAGCTTTTAGAGAGTCTTGAACGTGTTTTTTCCGAATCTGCCCATGAAATAAATCATGCTCTCTTTAGGTATAATGTCTTATTCGAAGATGATATAAACACTCCTAATGAGCCTAGTGGTGAAAATGAAGGTATAGCATGCCTTGGAAGCAATAGCCGATATGCTAACCCACTATGGTGTGACAACATTCCTCCTAAAGATGGAAATCTCTTTTTGAAAGATGAGAGTACTCTTATGGATAAGGAATGTATAGTCCTTCTTGAAAACCCGAGGACAAATGTGTCATTGACTCCTTGGGGTAATGTTCCTAAATGTGCATCCTTGTTTGACAAACTTGTGCCTAAATTTTATGAATTCCAACTTGTGGATGCCAAGTTGTCTAGTTGTTTGAAGGAAAGAATGTGTATGTGTGTAAATACTTATTCTTCACCCGTGAATTCCTTTGCATGTAATTTTTTCCTATACTACCTCTTTGCCTATGATGATGTCCATGCTAGTTTTGAATTTGTTTTATCTCGAGTTAGGAAGTTTATTGGTCTGTCCATGTGTGTGTGTGACAATGCAATATGGATTCTATGGACTTTAGAACTAATCGAAACTCCCCCCTTGGTGTGGTCTTTTGATGAGATAAAGAAGCAGTGGTGTCTTATGGCTCATAAGATTAAGGAAGTTCTACCTTGTGGATTATTTGATGCCATTAGGACCTATGTAGTTTCTTTATCTCTTGGTGATTCCCGTAACCAAATCCTTTGTGCACCTTTTATTGAGATTTTTATATTTAATTCAAAGGATCCTTGGTTATATTGCAAATATGTGCAACCTTAGCATGTTGAGATGATTTGTTATGCTAACCCTAACCCTCATGCCATGAGGATTTTGTATTACCCTCTCTTCGATTTTGCAAAGTTTAGATTTGAGGTCGAATCCTTTTCAAGAAGAGGAGGATGATACAAGAATAATGGGCGCCATAGCTTTTGATGACATCATTCAAAGTCACTATGTGAAGAATCAAGCTTTGGTCGCATGGAGGTTATGGGATAATACTTGGACGGGACGTTTTGAGCCTACCATTGATCAAACCCAAGTGTGGAAGATTGCTTGGAGCCTTGAAGACTTAAGGACTCTAGATTTGGACCACCTTTGTTGGTTCACGGTTTTGGTTCCCTTTACTAAGGCCATTTTGGTAACTTAGCTTTAAGGGCATTTTGGACAATTCATATTGTCTTCCAATACACCAAGTCCACCCTTGGTCATTAAGGGTAATGTGGTCTTTTTGTATACTATTGTAATATACTATAAGTAGTACATTTTAGGTCTTTTCTCTTTAGTTTATGAAAGATGAAATATTGAAACACTTAAAATCCTCTCTCTTGAGAGTAGACCAACTTAGTTTAGTTTTAGTATAGGGCTTGGAAAAGCTAACATTGTTCTTTGCTTGAAAACAGTGGATCTTGAGATGAGTTGATTCCCTTGACAGTCACCGTAAGAGTGTGGTTTTGATTATTACATTCATTAGGGGTTTTTGAGTTTAATACACTTTTTAGTTCTTAATCTTGTAATAATCTTGGTCTCACTATCTACCTTTACTTTTGTTATTGTTATCTTGTGTAGTGGACTATTTTGGGTCATTTATTGAATCCGAAACTTGTGTTATTGTTGTTCATATTGTTCATCATGTTTTATAGCTATTTTGGTGTTGAAATACACCCTTGTATCTTGTATTCTTGTTGTTGGTAGCGAATCCAAGTGTGGTCTCCATCTTGGTCCTTGAATCCTTAAGATTAGTGGACTGATTTGGAGTGTGTTTCGTGTTTCCACTGTCATTCTTGTATCAAAAACTAACACAGTCAGCCTCTCAAAACTAAGAATTTTTCTTTGGATACAAGAACAATGAAGTCACAACATTAACAATGTTAAGTTTGATAAAGGGCATTACCAGATCCACAATGTTAAGCTTGAAAAATAACAACGTTATTTTCTTTTTTTTTCTCTTGATTTATATTTCTATTACTTCGTTATGATCTCTAACACTTTCTTTAATTTTGTAGGGAAATGACCGAGCAAAACAATTAATTTATGGGGATATCACTCAAAACACTATCTCCAAATCATCATAAGTCAAACGAGTTTATCTTCTGTTGCACTCTTAACTTAGTCGCAATAAATTGTTATGTTATTAATGAGTGTTTTTTGAGGTATGAAAGTGATGTATGCAAGGTCATCTCTAAGAACTAACAAAAACCAATCCTCGTAAAGTTTGAGGATTCAATCCAGAAACTCAGGACGTGCACAAGTCCTTTTGAGGATTTTTTATTCAAAGGATGAAGTTCGATAAATCAACTTCTATTTTTCTCATATATTAGGGGTTTTTTTGCCCTCCAAGAAACTTATTGGATTGTCACACTGTAACACCCTGAGTCTTTACTCTGGACACCACATGGTGCTTACGACCCCGAAGGATCACAAGTTAACCCATGACTGGTACCTACTGTGAGCACTGAATAAAAATACTGAAATAATGTGGAAGTTAGGCTGAAATGCCATAAGGTTCATATTCTGAATACTAATGAATATAAAACTAAATAATAACATCTGCAAAACTTAATACTGTCTGATCTAGTCTAGTATGAAAAGCCTCTAACTGAACTATCTGGATGTGGAGTTGATGGGACAAGCCCCCAACTAACTACGACTACTGAAATACTAAAGCTAATGAAAATACTAAATAAAAGCATATCCTCGATAGATGAGGACTCACTATTGAATCTGCGGCTGCTATCCGAATCTTTCTAAGTGTGGTCAGGAACCTGAACATCTGAACCTATGATATGAGACATCATAGCACAAAGAGAAAGTATGCGTCAATACGTGGAATGTACTGGTATGCTAGATGAGGTAAGGCTAAATGCAAGGGTTCATATGCATTAACAATAACTGACTGAATGATATGAAGTAACTAAATAAGAGTACATGGATAACTGGAACTACTGTAAAATATTGAGTATCCAATAGTATGCACATACATGTATACTATATCTGAGCCTTTATTGAAGTTGAGTACTGATTTCTGATACTGAGTAACTAATATCTGATATTACTGATAACTGAATTACTGATACTGAGTGACTGTATTTGACAGTCCTAATTCTATAGGACTGAACTGAGTTCTATACTAAGACGAAAACTGAAACTATGGGAGGTAATCATCTAACCGACATGCTTTAAATAGACAACTGGGGTCCAACCTATAACCCAGTTGGAAGGGCATCAGTACCATGCCACGGGTAAAGACAAACTGAAGAGTCACTCTCATCTGGCAGGTGCCCTGAATGAGAACGGTGGTACCCTCAACTAGTAGGTAAACACCTTATCAACCTCAACTGGCATGTTCATATCTCAACCTATGCTGGCTACGTAGTTCTGGAATGCAAGAACTTCTTCTAAGGATCACACCCTCTACTGGCAGGTGAGCCCCCATCCTTGGGTTCACTCGATGCTGAATCCTACTCGCAACTGAAGACACTGATTATTATACTAAGCTGAACTGGACTGATGCTGAGTTTCACTAGTTTTTGTAACTGACTGAGTACTACTATTCATAAAATTACTGAGACTATTCTATAACCATTGTAGCTCTAGGTAAATAACTAGATTTTCGGGTATTGAATACCCCCAAGACTCAATAAATGGAAAGTAAAGATTGGCATGATCTTGAAAGACATAACAATAGATATTTGTTAACAATACATTCACCTAGGCATTCTGTCAAACACTTGAGATACATAAACTTGTACATGAAGGGAACATATAATAACATGTCATGATAGCACTATCCAATTCACATGAACATTTTGTCAAACACTTGAGGAGCATGATTATTTCACATAATGATAGTAAACACATGAACATCATGGATACAATAATCAATTGTAAATTCATGGTTTTAACATGCAAATCATATAATTCATCATACATACTATTTTAATTTTATAAGACTTAAAAATAATCATGGATTGAAACACAAATAATATCATGAACATGAATACAATCCAATTTAAGCATGTAAATTATGAATCAACAAGCTTGTAGTTTTAAAAAGGGATTCTTGGACTCTATGGGTAAAAGGAATTCATATATGAACACCTAACATACCTAAGAAGATGAGTTCTTGAAGGTTCTTGAAAGATTTCTTGAGATTTGTTCTTGACTCTTGAGGCTAGGGTTTTGTTAATTTGAGAGAGAATAATTTATTCTTGAGAGAAATTGAGTGAAAAATGATATAATTAGGTTATTAGGTGTTAAATCTCGTGTTTAGGACTGATTAGGGCCGTGGAAAAAGACACATTTACCCCTAAAAAGTAACCAAAATTTGTCACTAGAAAGTCCTAATTTTGGGCTTCACCGCGACCCGGTGGCATCATGGTGAGCTACTGGAAATCGGCTGGGAACTGTGTACAAAGGAAAAATGTGAAATTGACCCTTGGCGTGATGCGGCACCATCGCAGAGTCTCAATAGATTTTGATAATTGAGAAAATGACCCTTGGTGAGACGCGGTGGGATCACGGTCCCTTACTGGATAAAAATATTTGTGAACTGGAACATTGGCGTTACACGTCATTATCGTGGAGCTTCACTAGAAACTGGTGAATGTCATTTGAACTAGCGCAGTGCTGCACTAGGTGGCACACTGTTTTACAAAAATTGCTCTAACTCTTCGCTCGGGTATCGGATTTGGGCAAATTTTATATTGTTGGAAAGTTAACTGAATTTCCTATGCAATGACAGGTATTAAATAGGAAAATTCTAAGTATTTTAAATTTTTTATATAGGAATACTCATGTAATGAGAGATAAACTAAGCTAGGAAAATACGAGGTATTAAAATATCTCTCCTTGGGAACATTCGTCCTCGAATGAGGCTGATTAAGCTGAGAAATACTGATGATTGAGTTTACTCACTAAACATAATTATCAAAGCATGATTACATGACTTATACAAAAATGAATTGAGTTTTCATACTGAACATACATATCTGATGCATGAGTACATGGCTAAACTGATTCATGAATGCATGACTATCATGAAGATGATATCCAATGATAACTAAAGTTTGTAACAGTAACTGAACATGGAAATGAGTAAATCTAGGGAAGACTGCTACCTTAAGTTGAATTTGAATTTTCAGAGAAGAGGTGAGGGTACTTAGTCAGCTTATCTTCTTCAACTTTCTAAGTAGCTCCCTCTACGGATTGATTCCGCCAAAGAACTTTGACCAAGGGAACTTCTTTATTCCTCAGTCTGCAAATCTGACGATCGTGGATTAGACTGGAACCTCTTCAAAAGAGTGATCATTCTGAATATTTACGTCCTCTAAAGGAACTACAACTGCTGGGTCACTAATGCATTTCTTTAGCAAGTAGACATGGAATAATGGGTGCACTGAAGCTAGATCTGAAGGAAACTCAAGCTCATAAGCTACCTTTTCAAAACGACTGAGAATTCTATAAGGACCGACATATTAGGGACTGAGTTTCCCCTTCTTGCCGAACCTCTTTAATCCCTTTATGGGAGCGATTTTCAAGAACACTAAATCACCAATCTCAAACTCGAGATTCTTTTTTCTCATAGCTGCATATGATTTTCGTCGATTTTAGGCTACCCTAAGCTTTTTTTCTGATCAACTGAACCTTCTCTAAGGAATCAAACACTAAATCAGGCCCTACTACTATGGCCTCACTGACCTCGACCCAACTGATTAGAGATCTACATCTCCTACCATAAAGATCCTCAAACGGAGCCATCTAAATACTAGAATGATAACTGTGATTATATGCGAATTCGATCAAAGGAAAGTGGTCATCCCAACTACCTTTAAAATCAACAATCCAGGCTCTTAACATATCTTTTAGAGTCTGAATGGTCCTTTCTACTTGACCATTTGTCTGAGGGTGAAAAGCTTTACTGAGGTGTACTTGGGAACCAAACCTTTTTGGAATGCTTTCCAAAAATGCTACCTCTATCTGAGATAATGGATACTGGGACTTTATGTAACTTGACCAACTCTCTGATATAGAGTTTGGCGTAGTCCTCGGCTGAATAGGAAGTATGGACTGACAAAAAATAAGCTAATTTGGTCATCATGTCTATAATGACCCAAATAGAATCATGCTGATAGCGGGTACGAGGAAAACCCATCATAAATTCTATGTTCACTTCTTACCATTTCTATGTGGGAATACTAAACTCCTGCATGGACCCACTAGGTTTCTAGTGCTCAATCTTAACCTGCTGACATGTAGAGCACTTAACTACAAACTCTACGATATCCTTCTTCATCCCACTCCACTAATAGATCTCCCCCAAATAACTATACATATTAGTATCCCCTAAATAAATCGAGTAATGCACACCATGCGATTTTGCAAGAATTTGTTGCCTCAATTTATATACACCTGGCACGTATAGCCGACCCTTGTTACGCAACACACCATCTCCCCCTTGGGAGAAAACCTCTACTTTCTGATCTCTGAATGACTCTTTCAACTTTACTAGACTGGGATCTTTATAAACCAAAGATAATTCTGAACCCACACATTACCTTCTGCTGAATCGACTAAGCGGACACCTAGCCAGGCAAGCCGATGAACTTCCTGAACTAACTTCTTCTTATCATTTTCAACATGAGCAACACTACCCATAGACAACCTAATGAGGGCATATGCCACTACATTGGCCTTGCTCGAGTGATACAGGACACTCATATCATAATCTTTCAACAACTCTAACCACCTTCTTTAATGCAAATTCAAATCTTTCTGAGAGAATACATACTGCAATCTTTTGTTATCTATGAACATATCAACATGCACCCCATACAAATAGTGCCTCCAAATCTTTAAGGCAAACACAGCAGCTGCTAACTCAAGATTATGGGTGGGGTAATTCTTCTCATGGGGATTAGGTTGTCTAGAGGCATAGGCTATGGCTTTACCTCTCTACATTAGGACACAACCCAAACCTACTCTGGATGCATCACAGTACACAACAAACCCATCTGAACCATCAGGTAAGGTTAGAACTAGGGTTGTAGCGAGTCGAGTCTTTAACTCCTGAAAACTCTTCTCACAAGAATCTAACCACTGAAACCTGACTTTCTTCTAAGTCAATCTATACATGAGGGATGCAATAGATGAAAACCCTTCAACAAACTAATAGTAATAGCCAGCTAAACCCAAGAAACTCCTGATATCTAACAAAAAATAAGTCTAGGCTAGTTTCTCCCCGCCTCGATCTTTTGATGATTAACTCTAATGCCATTACTGAAAATAATATGACCAAGGAATGCTACTGATCTTAGCTAAAATTCACACTTAGTGAATTTGGTGAACAACTAATAGGCTTTGAGAGTCTGAAGTACGATCCTGAGATGATCTGCATGATCATTCTCACTATGGGAATAGACAAAAATGTCATCAATGAAGACTATAACAATCATGTCCAAGTACTGCTTAAAAACATGGCTCATTAAGTCCATGAAGGTTGTTGGGGAATTAGTGAGACCAAAGGACATGACTAGAAATTCAAAGTGACCCTACCGAGTTCGGAAAGCTACTTTTGAAATGTCATATTCTTTGACTCTGAGCTGATAATAGACTGATCTGAGGTCTATCTTAGAAAAGTAACTGGTGCCCTGAATTTGGTCAAATAAGTCATTGATTCTAGGAAGTGGGTATTTGTTCTTGACTGTGACTGTGTTCAACTAATGGTATTCTATACATATCCTGAGTGAACCATATTTCTTAAGCATGAATAAGACTGGTGCGCCCCATGGGGAAACATTGGGTCTGATGAATCCCTTGTCTAAAAGGTCCTTTAACTGTTCTTTTAACTCTCTGAGTTTAGCTGGTGCCATTCTGTATGGCAGAATAAATATGGGCTGAGTGTCTGGAAGAAGGTCTATTCCAAAGTCAATTTCCCTTACGAGAGGAACTTCAGAAAAATCTACAGGGAACACATCTGAGAATTCATTTACTATCAAAATTGACTCAAGACTAGGAGTCTCTGAACTAGAGTCTTTGACTCGCATAGATTGATAGACACATACCTTAGATATCATTTTTCTCTCTCTAATATATGAAATCAACTGACTCTTAAGCGCTGTAGTACTACCCCTTCATTCAAGGACTGGTTCATTTGGAAACTGAAATGAATAATTTTGTTTCTACAATCAACTGAGGCATAGCATGAATGGAGATAATCCATGGAGAGAATGATGTTGAAATCCATCATCTCTAACTCTACTAAGTCTGCTAAAGTGACTTTCTGAGATATCATAACCGGATAGTTCCTGTATACCCCGTTGGGCTACGATAGACTGACCCACTGGGGTAGAGACTAAGAAAGGTTCTGTTAAGATTTCTGGTTTGACCCTAAAGTTGACTGCTATATAAGGAGTTACAAAAGAAAAAGAAGCTCCTGGATCAAATAAGGCATAAATGTGTAAATGGAGGATCTGTAACATACCAGTGACCACATCAGGAGAACTTTTCTAATCTTGTCGATACTGAAGTGCATAGAGCCTGTTTGGGCGATGCCCACTAGTGGCACTGGAAGTGGCACCCTCCTGATTTAGGCGATCGGACTGAGCTAAAGGACGACTATAGTGACCCTGAGAATCTAACTGAGGATAATTTCTAACCCTATGGCCTGGCTTGCCACACCTGAAACAAATATCTCAGCCAGCCGCAGACACCCTGATTGTTTCTGCCGCATTTCTAACAAGGGGGATTCGTTCAAGCACTACTGACACTAACCTAAGATTTAGAGCCTAGCTCCCTATCTTTGTTACCATTGCTGAACTTAGGGACTAGAGCACTTGCTGAGGACAGAGCTGGAACTAAAGATTTTTGGCGAAACTAAGAACGATTACTGTCTTTTGACTTTGGCAGAGTAAAATTGAAGCTACCTGTTCTAGATCTCTTGTATTCCCTCTCTTTCCTTATTATTAGCCTTTTCTATCTGCTGAGTATGGACCATGAGCCTAGATATGTTCATCTCCTTAATTAACATCGCAGTTCTACACTCCTTAACCATACTCCCGATTACCCCAGATACGAACTTACTCATCCTAGACCTATTATCTGCTACTACATGGGGAGCATACCCGGCTAAATGAGTAAACTTAATAGAATACTCTTTCACACTCATGTTACCTTGCCTAAGATTGATGAACTCTAATACCTTTGCTTCTCTTAGCTCTAAGGGAAAGAATCTATCTAGAAAAGCAGTAGCAAACTCTTCCCACTCTATGGGCTTTGCATCTGTGCCCCTATCTACCTACCACTGCTTAAACCATGTATAAGATACATCTTATAGTTGATACGCAGCTAACTCAGCACTCTCACTGGATGTCACTCCCATAATATCTGTGACTTTCTGAACCTGATCGAGGAACTCCTATGGATCCTCTTCAGACTTGGATCCTGATAATAGGGGAGGATTCATTCGGCTGAAGTCCTGAATCCTGGCTTCAGCGGTATTGCCCATTGGATTGGCCTGAACAGCAGCTGGCCATTCATTTTGAGCAGCTATTGAATAGGCTAGAGTGGTGAACACAGTGCTGAATTCTGCATGGGAGACATATGTAACGCCCCAAATTGGGTCCCGAGACATCACACGGTGCTTAGGGTCACAAGTGACCCCAAGATAACCCGTCTACTGGCACATCTCATAAGCAACTGAATAAGAAGTACAAATATATATGCAAATCTGAGAAAAATAACTCTTTTTGAATTTGATCAACATAATACTAAAGTTACAAAATTTTAATTCTGCCTTTACAACCATAACTGAAACGAAATGCATCAACTTCTACTAACTGTCTATGAAGCCTCTACTAGTACTGATTGTAGGTAGCCGGGTCATGACTCTCGACTAAACCAACTCAATACGACTGAATAAATAAAATACAATATTTTTAATTCTGCATAACTGACTCAAGCCCTTGAATCAAAAGGACTCATCACCTACTGACTGGATGCCGCTAACTGACTGGATCTAAAGGTGCACGCTATACCTTATACCTACATTCTGAGAAAATGTAGCCTACACACGGGTGTGTGGGGGGGTCAATACCATGGAAATGTACCGAGCATATGGGGGTGAAATGCATATATAAAATAATATCTTAATATCATCACAGTCTATAAAATTATGCATGCTGATATAAATGACTCACTTAGCTCGAATTAAAATCATCATAATCATAAAAGAGTAAAATAAATCGGGTGAAACATGTGAGTCATCTTAATAAATCTCAATTCACTTCTATCTCAATTCCAAATCACCAATACAATCAAATCGAATAACGATTCTCTTTGGAATATATGTTCATTAAATCTTTCGAAAACAATGACTTTCTCAACTCAGTCTTTCAAACAAATATGTTTTCATCTCAGATAGAAGAATAAGACTTTTCATATTAGATAGGAGAATACACACACACACATATTGGGAGTCTCTTACAACCGACATAAACCATATGAGCTACATGGAGTCCAACATCCAACCCACGTTGGGGAGAGCTGTCCTATCCTTGCCATTGGAGTAGGACCTTAATCATTCATTCACTAGTGATCACTATATCATTCAGCCTTAGGCTCACATCCTACGGGGGCACGTAGTTCTAGGGAAGTACCAATCACAGTTATACCTCCCACTCGGTGCTAAAGACTACTCCCGAACTTAGCTCAGATCATTTCACAAGAAAATCCACAACAACACAATTCAACAATTCATAACGGGAGCCATCATGCTACCGCTTTTTCATAATCAATCAAAATGTGGATTTCTTCTCATTCGAGTTCAAAACAACTCTTTCAAGACCAAAAGGTCAAATCATTCTCATCTCAAGGTGTATATAACACATAATGTCTTAAAAACTCATAATCTCAAATAGGGGGTTCAAAATCCATAATTCAACACTTGAGCAAAACATTTCAAGATTTATACTTTATGTAGCAACACGTATAATTCATACCAAAATCTAGAAATTCAACTTAAATCATGAATTATCACATTAAGCTCATGGAATTCATCTTTAAAACATCAAAATATCATAGTTTCTTCAACAAGAATATTTCCATCTCAAATTCACAAGTAAAGCATGTAAAATCATGTGTCTTCATAAAATAATATAAATTTTGGGCACAAGAATGAAAAGATGTTCTTGTTTATATCCCCACATACCTCTATAGTAATGAAATTGTTGAAAGATTGGACCTTCAAATCTTGATTGTGCAACCCTAATTGTTTTGCTCTTATTGTGCTCTTGAATGATGTGCTTAGACTGATAATAGGGTTATGATATGTTTAGAAGCAGTTAAATTCATAGGGTTATGTTTAGGGACGCGTAAGGAATGTTAAAAGGCTTAGTTATCCTCGAAATAACTCAAAAATGGAGTGTTTTCATTGCTGAAACCCTAAGTGTGCGTCGCACACTTGATCGCATATGCTAGGGTATGCGCCGCTCACCTTATCGCACAAGCTAAGGTATGCGTCACATACCTTATCGCACATCCATACTGCCTCTCACAAAAATGGGCATAACTCATCACTCGGGTATTGGATTTTTGCGAAATTGGTATCGTTGGAAAGCTAATTCAATTATCTACAATTTGATAGGTCTTGGGATGAAGAATTTTATGTATATTAAGAGATATAAACGTTTGAAGTAGACCCTTGTAGAATCGATATCGAATGTTAGACAAATCAAATGGTCTTAGCTCAACTTGACTCTAAATGATTTATATGAACATTGTTGACCTCAAGAGCACTTCACATACTAGGATAAAGATCATGGAACTTGTATTCACATTCAACTCATTCTGATTAGAGCTTAGACATGCAGGAACGGCGGTTAGAATTCTAGCACGAAAATATGGGGTATTATATTATCTCCCCCTTGGGAACATTCATCCTCGAATGTGGATAATTAAGATGAACACAAAAGAATCTTAATCTTTAAGATAACTTGTACAACTGATATAAACTGAATCACTTAATCTCAAACATAATGAGTCACTGAACTGAACTGCATGTGCCTGAATTCTCATGAAAATAATTATATGGCTCAGATAGAAATGAGAGTGTCAACTTATAAGTAACCATTAATTTGAGCTGGATCTGATCTCATAAGAAAAAGATGAGAGGTTTATGACATGAAAACTCGGGGTATTACAACATCCCCCTCTTGGGATCGTTCGTCCCGAATAATAATAATTTTTTGAAAATACTAGAAAGAGATTGTGACACTTTACAGGATACTTACGAACTGAATCATGACTCAATATCTGAAACTAAAACTGAAGCATGAACTGAGCTAAATCATTCTAACTTCTATTATGAAACTGAATTTTGAGCTGACTCTACTTTACTTGCTTCAAGGAACTGATATATGTTGAGAGTCGAGGATTCATTTGAAGTGTTCATGATCCATTAATACATCTCGAACTGAGAAGTGATAAGTTATGCAAGTGTGAATCATGAGACAACAAGACTTAGATCATACAATGGGTATTACACCGTCTGGACTAAAACACTTGGAAAATTGAGATTATGCGCTGAACACTTATGAAATGAGTCTTGTTTAAATTGCCAAATCTGAAACATGATGCTTGGATTGAACGGAATTATCTCACGAAATATTAATACTCATGAAACTTTAGATAGTAATACTAGATGAGAAGTTGGAACTTTATAAGAGCTTATCGGCTTGCTTGTTGACTGGATTGCAGGCTATAAGGACTGAATCATATTGACTTTCCATACTCAAATGGAGTATTTCTTCAGCATTTTTCTACGAAATTCTATTAACATTACTGAGCAATGGATTTGGGCCAGATTTGTACAAAACATCTGACTAAGGAATCACAACATTGACATAACTCCATAGAATGGAATATAAATATATAAACCATATACTAGGATAGGATTGCTAGGCCGCAGGCAACACAACTTATTACTTTCAAGCTTAGCATCACTTCTCAAATACTCTCTCAACTATACTATTCCCCTTAAATACCATACTCATTTGATTCAACTCATAATTCTCACATGGGCACTGATAAATCTTTCTACAAGGTCTAAAGTAAACTAAGTCCTCTCACCAATGTCAGGACTAACTCAAAAATCATAAGATACAACATGCCACTCCAAAATACTAGTCTAAACCACATGATTCAATATTCTATATCTTCTTAGAGCTCACAGCCTAAGCATAACCTACCTTACCACTTCAATGACTAATTCAAAACTCTTGATATGGATTCACTAGTGCATATTGCATACATCATCTTACACCCTATAAGAAATACAAGCCTATCATTAAAACCACATATGAATTTAAGGCAAATACCCCTAAAGGCACACTCCATATATTCTCTAAACCTTTATCGACAACAATTATCTTGCACTCTTCTTAAAAACATACACATAATTTCTAACTAACTAAGACATGTATCAAACACTTGGCCTCAATCTTACTTCACATTTTAGCCTTAGATAGAAAAGTATAAATAATCTTTCTTAATGAGGGTCATCAACTCTCTCACACTGCTCTTCGGGGTGATGAGGTGGACAATTCCTTACTCCAGCCGGCGCCCGCGCTAATGGTGATCCCCAGGCCCCAAAATCCTGAGGTATGTTCCCGGTCTATATGCAACTGGAGAATCTTTTTATGGATCTGGAAATGGCCCACCTACGGCTACATGCCTATTAAGAGCTATACCAGGAGTCAAGTCTAAACCATTACTTATCCACTATCATCGCCACTATCTTAACACAGGAAAAGGTCACCAAAGGGCTAATACATAAGATCCTAAAGCACGAAAACTATAATACATAACATTAACACTTATCTTAGGCCTGAGGAATAAAATATCAAAGGCATGGGTTCATCAAAGAAATCTAAGCTGAGGACATGCATGATATAATGCGAACTTCACTAGTATCATGAGTTTAAAAACTGTTCATACTCTGAAACACGATTTCATACATATCATGAGCTATTCAACATAAGACTAGAGTTCATAGATTCATAAGAGATAACTCGAATCACAGAGTGAAGCTATTACATGCTTGCTAGAAGTTGAGAATGGGCCTGAGCACACATGATAGGTATAAGCATAGGCCTGGGCATGGATTTGTCAAGCAAGTGATGGATTTGGTGTTGTAATGACTGAAATCCAAGGAATAATCTAGACTAAGAAGGGATCACTATCTCATCATAACTCATTATTGACATGTATCACAATCTAATTCTCAAAACTCGATTTGGTTCTTCACTAACCATCTCCCCCTTAGGTCAAAGTTGGTATTCTAAGTATGATGGTCTACTCCATATCCTCAAGATTAAGCCATAATTTTATCATTCTATTATCTACACATAAATGCTAAACTCATAAGAATAAACTAATTTCGAACTTACCAACTTCATTCTTGAACAACCCATCCATATGCCATCCTTAATTCCTAGCTTCAATAATCATCATTAAAGACTTACACTCTCATTTGCAACCATATCTATATCTCTAATCATATAATCATAGCCTACAAAGATCACACTTCTATACTTATATTTTTCCCAAACCATGAGAATAATAATCATACTAAAAAGGCTCAATATCTTCAATCATAACTCCTTAAATTATCTAACTAGCCTTTCTCTACCTAGCAACTGAACATTACTACCAACCACACAATATGCAATAACACTGTTCAGGCCTACTAGATCACCTCCATATAACTAGCATCAACAACCAAACCATCAACTGTTCAAACTTAATGTCTAGTTCTAAACATGATTTTCAACCCAATCCACACACAATTCTCACTTCAAAACTATAGAACACAACATTAAGAAAAACTAGTACACAATGACAATCGATCATAATCATATGGCCTATCTTATTCATAATTCGTTAACACATTCTCCTTCTTCACATCATTACTATTTACCTATCTTCACACCTAAATTACTTTTATAGCTCTATAAATTTCAACTAAACTTCCTCTTGCAATCTCAGGAAAGCCTAAATTAACAATACTCAACCACCAAGTACTTCCATCAAAACCTATACTTTCCTTGCATAACAAATACTATCAATAACTCTTTTCATACTTCAAGAAAACAACAATCCATCTTAACTAATAATCTCCTTCTCTAACTTCACTAAACTAACAAACAAGGGTATATCACTTCATTACTAATTCAATCATAAGCAAAAATTCAGCTATACATAGTCAATAAATCGCCCTTACCACCATTCTTGCCACTACACTTCTAAACCCACAATTTCA
The DNA here is from genome assembly GCF_002878395.1 of Capsicum annuum. Lineage (NCBI taxonomy): Eukaryota > Viridiplantae > Streptophyta > Magnoliopsida > Solanales > Solanaceae > Capsicum > Capsicum annuum. Next base: position 91,153,448 of record NC_061117.1, on the reverse strand, counting down.
ACTAACACAAGACTTTCAACTAAACATTACTACTTCTCTCACTACACATAAACCCACACTTTCAACTAACATCAAAACAACAAGATAAATGATAAGTTGCTAATGAATCGAAATAGGCCTCACACGACTTCACTAAACTTTGGTTTTGTATTTTGAACAAGAAAATTAGATGAATAACAAAGCAACTATGCTAGTGAATCGAAATAGTCCCCACATGGCTTCACTAGACTTTGGTTTTTCACAAACACAATGATAATAAGATTACATAATACAATAGATAGAAACTTGACACACGATATTCAATGATCTAAGAATATACCTTACTCTGTGTTAATTGAATAACTCAAAAGAATAAGGGTATAACTTCAAATCTGAGGGACTTATAACACACTAGAAGGCTCCTCTCAAGCCACTTTATGTAACTTCTGAAACTTCTGCTAGTAATTATAAAAGCTTTATCAGGGGAGGAATTAAAACTTGCTGAGCATGTTACTTCAAGAGCATAGATAGGGAAGTATAGATTATCATAATGGATTCTAAGGAGAAATTCAAAAGCACATCTGACTCATGATTTGTGCACAATTTCTACAGACCTGATAAAACACTTTAATATTCGGGACTCAAAAGTACTGACAGGATACTTTCTAGCTCTCTTACAGTCCCATAACTATCTATGAAGAATGAAGCTCAACTATTTCTGATACCTTGGAAATGAGGCATAGTTGGCCAGAATAGAGTAAGATAAGAATTTATATAAGTTCCTTAGAGAACCTTTTCATGGAACAGTCCTAGACTTGAAAGAATGGAGACGTTTCCTAAATGCCCTGTAGCATCTAGAAGAAAAGAACACACATCTTCATATCGTTCTACAAGACTCTACTAGACATGGCTTCATAGAAACCTTAGGACACTTGAACTCTGTGCTCTGATACCAAGTTTTTAATGCCCTAAAATCGAGTTGCGAGACGTCACACAGTGCTTAGGGTCACAAGTGACCCCAAGCTAACCCTTCTACTTGCACAACTCATAACCAACTGAATAAGAAGTACAAATATATGTGCAAATCAGCGAAAAATAACTCTTTTTGAATTTAATCAATACAATACTAAAGTTACAAGATTTCAATTTTGTCTTTACAACCAAAACTGAAACGAAATACATCAATTTCTACTGACTGTCTATGAAGCCTCTACTAGAACTGACTGCAGGTAGCTGGGTCATGAATCCCGACTAAACTAACTCAATATGACTGAATAAAGAAAATACAACATTTTTAATTTTGCATAACTGACTCAAGCCCCTGAATCAAAAGGACTCATCACCTACTGACTGGATGTCGCTAACTGACTGGATCTGAAGGTGCACGCTATACCTTGTACCTACATTCCGAGAAAATATAGCCCACACATGAATGTGTGTGTAGGTCAGTACCATGGAAATGTACCGAGCATATGGGGTGAAATGCATATATAAAATAATATCTTAATATCATCACAGTTTATAAAATTATGTATGTTGATATAAATGACTCACTTAGCTCAAATTAAAATCATCATAATCATAAGAGAGTAAAATAAATCGGGTGAAACATCGAAGTCATCATAATAAATCTCAATTCACTTCTATCTCAATTCCAAATCACCAAAGCAATCAAATATCATAACGATCCTCTTTGGAATATATGTTCATTAAATTTTTCGAAAACAATGACTTTCTCAACTCAGTCTTTTAAACAAATATGTTTTCATCTCAGATTTCATATTAGATAGGAGAATACACACACACATTGGGAGTCTCTTACAACCGACATAAACTATGTGAGCTACATGGAGTCCAACATCCAACCCATGTTGGGGAGAGCTGTCCTAGCCTTGCCATCGGAGTAGGACCTTAATCATTCATTCACTAGTGATCACTATATCATTCAGCCTTAGGCTCACATCCTATGGGGGCACGTAGTTCTAGAGAAGTACCAATCACAGCTTTACCTCCCACTCGGTGCTAAAGACTACTCCCGGACTTAGCTCAAATCATTTCACAAGAAAATCCACAACAACACAATTTAATAATTCATAACGGGAGCCATCATGCTACCGCTTTTTTCATAATCAATCAAAATGTGGATTTCTTTTCTCATTCGAGTTCAAAACAACTCTTTCAAGACCAAAAAGTCAAATCATTCTCATCTCAAGGTGTATATAACACATAACTTCTTTAAAATTCATAATCTCGAATTGGGGGTTCAAAATCCATAATTCAACACTTGAGCAAAATATTTCAAGATTTATACTTTATGTAGCAACATGTATAATTCATACCAAAATTTGGAAATTCAACTTAAATCATGAATATTCACATTAAGCTCATGGAGTTCATCTTTAAAACATCAAAATATCATAGTTTCTTCAACAAGAATATTTTCATCTCAAATTCACAAGTAAAGCATGTAAAATCATGTGTCTTCATAAAATAATATAAATTTTAGGAACAAGAACGAAAGGATGTTCTTGTTTATATCTCCACATACCTCTATAGTAATGAAATTGTTGAAAGATTGGACCTTCAAATCTTGATTGTGCAACCCTAATTATTTTGCTCTTATTGTGCTCGTGAATGATGTGCTTAGACTGATAATAGGGTTATGATGTGTTTAGGAGCAGCTAAATTCATTGGGTTATGTTTAGGGACGTGTAAGGAATGTTAAAAGGCTTAGTTATCCTCGAAATAACTCAAAAATAGAGTGTTTTCATTGCTGAAACCCTAAGTGTGTGTCGCACACCTGATCGTATATGCTAGGGTATGCGCCACACACCTTATCGTACAAGCTAAGATATGCGTCGCATACCTTATCGCACATCCATACTGCCTCTCACAAAAATGGGTATAACTCATCACTCGGGTATTGGAGTTTTGCGAAATTGGTATCATTGGAAAGCTAATTCAATTATCTACAACTTGATAGGTCATGGGATGAAAAATTCCATGTATATTAAGAGATATACACGTTTGAAGTAACCCTTTTAGAATCAAATATCAAATGTTAGACAAATCAAATGGTCTTAGCTCAACTTGGCTCTAAATGATTTATATGAACATTGTTGACCTAAAGAGCACTTCACATACTAGGATAAAGATCATGAAACTTTTATTCACATTCAACTCATTTGGATTATAGCTTAGACGCACAGGAACAATGGTTAGAATTCTAGCACAAAAATACTAGGTATTACAACATGTCATCCAGGGGATTTGCCTGAACGGGCAGAGGTATTGACTGGTTTCCTATTCTTTTTCCATTGTTCTTTTAGGGAGGCATGTTCTGTAAATGAAAGTAAGAAAAAAAATTAGACAAAGAGTTTAACTTAAGCACATGCTCACTCGCACGACATGAATACTGAAAGAAGGGAAACTTTCCTTAAAATGTCTCATAGCCTCTTGTCCTTAAGTGTGGCACACTACACACCCATGCATAAGACTCTACTTGACATGGATTTTAGACTCCCTAGGACTCTGTTGAACCTTAGGCTTCGATACCAAGTTTTTAATTCCCCAAGTCTGTACCCCAGATGCTACACAGTGCTTACAACCCCAAAAGACCACAAGCTAACCCATGACTGGTACCTGCTGTGAGTACTGAATAAAAATACTAAAATAATACAGAAGTTAGGCTGAAATACCATAAGGTTCATATTATAAATACTGATGAATATAAAAAATTGAATAATAGCATCTGGAAAACTAAATAATGTATGATCTATTATAGTCTAGAAAGCTTCTAACTGAACTATCTGGGTGAGGAGTTGATGGGACAAGCCGCCAAAAAACTTTGACTACAAAAATAATAAAGCTAATAAAATTACTGAATAAAAGAATATCCTCGATAGATGAGGACTCACTACTAAATCTGCGACTGCTATCTGAATTTGTCTAAGCGCGGTCAAGAACCTGAGCATTCAAATCTATGATATGAGACATCATAGTGAAAAGAGAAAGTATATGTCAGTACGTGGAATATACTAGTATACTAGATGAAGTAAGGCTGAATGCAAGGTTCATATGCATGAACAATAACTGACTAAATAATATGAAGTAGTTGAATAACAGTACATGGATAACTTGAACTACTGTAAAATACTGAGTATACAATACTCTGCATATACATGTATGCTGTATCTGAGCCTTTACTGAAGCTGAGTACTGATTTTTTATACTGAGTAACTAATATCTAAGATTACTAATAACTGAATTACTGATACTAAGTGACTATATCTGAAAGTCCTAATTTTGTAGAACTGAACTGAGTTCTATACTAAGACTGAAACTAAAACTGTGGGAGGTAATCATCTAAATCGATATGCCCCAAATAAGATAACTGGGGTCCAACCTGCAACCCCAGTTAGAAGGGTGTCAGTACCATGCCATGGGTAAATACAAGCTGAAGAGTCAACCTCATCTAGCAGGTGCCCTGAATGAGAATGGTGGTACCCTCAGCTGGCAGGTAAAACACCTTATCAACCCTCAACTGGCAGGTTGATATATCAACCTACGCTGGCTACGTAGTTCTGGAATACAAGGAGTACTTCTAAGGATCATACCCTCTACTGGAAAGTGATCCCCCATCCTTGGGTTCACTCGGTGCTGAATCCTACTCCTAACTAAAGACACTGATTATTATACTGAGTTGAAATGGACTGATGCTGAGTTTCACTGGGTTTTGTAACTGACTGAGTACGTAGTTCATGACATTTCTGAGACTATTCTATAACTACTGTAGCTCTAGGTAAACAGCTCGATTTTTAGGTATTGAATACCCCCCCAATACACGATAGCATGGAAAGTAAAGCATGGCATGATCTTGAAAAGCATAACAATAGATATTTCTTAACAATACATTCACCTAGGCATTCTGTCAAATACTTGAGATACATGAACTTGTATATGAATGAGAACACATAATAACATCATGATAGCACTGTCCAATTCACATGAGTATTTTGTCAAACACTTGAGGAGCATAATTATTTCACATAATGATAGTAAACACATGAGCATCATGGATACAATAATAAATTGTAAATTCATGGGTTTAACATGCAAATCATATAATTCATCATACATACTATTTTAATTTCATAAGACTTATAAATAATCAAGGATTGAAACTCAAATAATATCATGAACATGAATACAATCCAATTTAAGCACTTAAATCATGAATCAACAAGCTTGTAGTTTTAAAAAGGGATTCTTGGACTCTTGAAGATGCGTTCTTGAAAGATTTCTTGAGATTTGTTCTTGACTCTTGAAGCTAGAGTTTTGTTAATTTGAGAGATAATGATTTATTCTTGAGAGAAATTAAGTAAATAATGATATAATTAGGTTATTAGGGGTTAAATATCGTGTTTAGGACTGATTAGGGTTGTGTAAAAAAACCGAATTACCCATGGAAAGTAACCAAAATTCATCACTGAAAACTCTCAATTTTGGGCTTCACCACGACGCGGTGACATCATGGCGAGCCACTAAAAATTGACTGGGAGTGTAAAAAGGGCGGATGTAAAATTGACCCTTGGCGTGATACGGCACCATCATGGAGTCTCACTGGAATTTGCCAATTGGTAAAATAGCCCTTGGCGCGACGCCGTGAGATCGAGGTCCCTCACTGGAAAATTGACATTTATGAACTGAAACATTGGCGTGATGCGCCATTATCATGGAGTTTCACTAGAAACTGATGAATGCCATTTAAACTGGCTTCGCGATGCGGTGCTGCACCAGGTGGCACACTATTTTATAGAAATTTCTCTAACTCTTCGCCCGGGTATCAGATTTAGGTAAATTTTATATCATTGGAAAGCTGACTGAATTTCCTACGCAATGGCAGGTGTTAAATAGAAAAATTCTATGTATTTTAAAAATTTTATATAATAATACTCATGTACTAAGAGCTAAACTAAGGTAGGGAAATATGGGGTATTGCACACCCATTCGAGTTGGCATATCTTATTATATTTGGGTCGTTTACCTTTTAATGAGACATATTGGACCGTCACTCCATTCAAATTGCCATATTACATTTAAATTAGGTCATCCTCCCTTCAATGAGACATGTTGGATCGTTACTCCATTCAAAGAGGCATGTTATATTTAAATTGGGTCATTCACTCTTCAATGAGATACGTTGGATTGTCACTCGATTCAAAGTGGTTTATCAACTATCTCAGCATAGCATGTTCAAATAGGTGTGGACGGGTTCAAAAAGGTTGCAGCACAACGTGGAACTTTTTCATAGCAGCAAAATGGGATGTAGTCTTGTGATAGATGTCAAACTCTATGGACGTAAGCTAAAGAATTATTTCCACCACTATCAAACCATACCCCTATTAGAAGGAATGTGGTTAATTTGGGATATTCTGGTTTTATCACCTTTGGATATTTCTGCACTCATACCAATGGTAACCTTCTCTTTTCTTCAAATTCGAGTGATAGGACACCTAGAGCTGTGGAAATTCTATTTGGGTAAATTCTTACCTATGGATGTGAGGATCTCTACATTCATGGTTAAGAAGTTACAAGCCTTTTTTCCCCAACTAAATCAACTTATCACTCCTCTCGAGCTAAAGATCGTGTAAAATAAAAGACTATCTTTTCTATCGATCGAGTCAAACTACAAGCAGTTTGATTCCCTTAGTTTCGAGGATATGTACGCTGGGCTCTATGTTGAAAAATCAAACTCGACTGCATTTCAACCCCCCCCTCCAATCATCTTATTCCTAGCTTTTTTATTTCACCAAAATTTTAAAATCAAAATACCTTGTGAATTCTTTGAAAACCATGCTTTAAATCAAGTGATATGAACTACAAGTAGCCTGAATTATCATGTAACCTGAGATATGTAGGAAACTCAATATCGGGGTCCGACCAAAACTCCACGAAACTCGTGTGAAAGGAAACCTCTTTCATAAATGAATTTATGGTCGGACAAAAATTAGGAACGTCAAACTCCATTTGCCCAGGGTTACTTGCATCCACCCTACCCAAAGGGAGAGGGCAGTTGTTGACACCTAATCGTTGTCGTCCACAACTAAGTTTAGTCTCGATTTTCTTCGATTTTCAAATAAAATTATAATATTTATTTTATCCGAATAAAAAGTTTTTCAAAGTATTTATCTGAGTAATTTTGCCATTTTAAGTAGTGATTATAGATCATCATATTTAATTATACAAAATTATATAATTTTTTTACTTAAATATTTATTTTATGGAATATCGGATTTTAATCAAAGAATATCTTAAAAATTAATTCAAATGGATAAAATCTTGATTCAAATATGAGTTATTCTAAAAATAAATTTATTTGGAGAAATATTTATTTGATTTTATCTAATCAAGAAGCTTGGGATTAAAGAAAGTATTAATCGTATCGAATTTCAATTTAGTTTAGTCAATCTATTAGATTCAGCCATAATTGAAATCAAATTGACCATCATTACAATGTAATCCACCAATTGATTTTCAATTTAGTCAAAATTAAATAAATTTGGCTAAATTTTAAATCCCAATTGGGGTTATATTTTAAATAACTCCAAAATCCCCAAAAATAACCTAAATCAACCCATTCTAATTAAATTTCAAATTTGTACTATATTGTACAATTCCACCTCAACCTCATCTTTTTTTCAATTTGAATTTCAAATTTGTACTAGATTGTACAATTCCACCTCAACTTTGCCTTTTTTTAATTTGAATTTAAAAATTTGTACTAGATTGTAAAATTCCACCTCAACCTAATTCTTTTTCAATTTTTAAAATTCAAATTTGAAATTCAAAATTTGTACTAGATTGTATCATTCCACCTCACCTTATCCTCCAACAAACCTTACCCTCAATTTTGAAATTCCCAAAAAACCTCTAAATTCTTTCTCCCACATTGATAATTCAAAGAATTGAATCCCCATCCTTTTCTATAAATATTACTACTCTTTTGGTAGAAGGACAACTCTCAAAGAGTGGAAAAAAACTTTTGAACCAATAGTTAAATTCCTTTTTTTTAGTAAAAATTTTCAAGCGGTAGTCTAATTGGGGTTCTCAAAAGACTGCTTTTCGGTGGTGATCAAGACTCCAAACAAATCTTGAAGACCCATTTTGATGACCCAAAAAAGGTAAACACACCTTTTACTTTTTGGTTTTATTATCGTTTTCTTCTTCATCTCCTTCTTCTTCGTAGTTCTTAGTAGTAATTTTATTTACTGTAAGTATTTGTTGTAGACGGTCTTGAAGGCCATAAGATGTTGCGGTATCGATATTATGGTTATTTTCATGTTCATGATATCAAAATGGTATAGCAATAGTTGAACGTATTTCTTTGGCTTTATTTTTTGATTATTATGGAATAAGTTTCGATTTTTGCTTAAAAGACGTACTCATGCCTTGTTTAAATTTATTATTAGTGGTTATGTTTATTTTTATCATGTAAATTATTTCCTTTATGTTGAAAAGAATAGTTAATATTGATTGTTTTGCCTTCTTGACTTTATTCTTTGATTATTATGAATAAAGTTTCAATCTTGGCTTAAAAGACGTATTTATTGCCTTGTTTAAATTCATTGTTAGCAGATATGTTTGTTTTTTAGCTTGTAAAGTTGTTTCCTTTATGTTGAAATGAATAGTTAATATTGATTATTTCACCTTTTTGACTTTATTCTTTGATTATTATGGATAAAATTCCAATCTTTGCTTAAAAGTCGTACTTATGCTTTGTTTAAATTCATTGTTGGTGGATTTATTTATTTTTAGCATGTGAAGTTGTTTTCTTTATGTCGAAAAGAATAGTTACTATTATTTGTTTTGCCTTAATAAAATAATAATAATAGGTTAAGTCAAGAACTTTTCATTTTCTTGCTAATATTTTAGTGGATTTTGAAATCCTCATATGAGAGATGAAATGCAAGCTTTATTCTCCATCCAAGATGTTTATTCCACTTTTTTTCGCATGTTGTTTTGTCAAAATGATGAGAAAGTTTGGATTTTTATTGCTTAATAGAGTTATTTAGATATTTTCCAGTCATGCATAATATGATTGTTGAATGATATTTCACTTATGGAGATACTAAAATTTTATTCTAATTTTCTTACTCCCTTCGGATTGTTATATATGCTCTTTGTGTGTGTAAATACTTGATTCGAGTCTCTCTTTGATTCATAATATCAAAAGAGAATCAATGATGTCTTAGAAAGATAAACCATAGGTCATTGCATGTTTTTCCTAAAGTTGGCCATAATTTGGATGTATGAATCATCGTTAATGTCGCCTTAGTTAGAGTTTAAGGATTCCTGTAACGCCCTAGAAAATGGGTCCCGAAGCGTCACACGGTGCTTGAGTCTACGAGTAGCCCCAAGCTAACTCTTTGAGCCATTTTTATTCAGTTCAACACAAATCAACGGGGTTTCCATAAATAACCCTCAAATATCAACAGAGTAATCATCATCCAAGAATAAAAGAATTTCAGAAAGATAACAAAATACGACTTATTAGTCAACTCCCAACATCTATACTAGTCTGACAAGCCTCTAGGAAAATCAATAAAACCAGCGAGCCATTGAGACATGCCCCAACTGACTCATACTCAGTTATCAAATGTAAACAATTCCGTGAAACCAACATCAGACATCACGTCCTCGGAACATGAGGACTCACCACAACAGATGATGTAGAACAGCGTGCCCAAAGAATCAATGTTGAAGCTGGAACTGAGCACCTGAACCTACATTTTGAGAAAATGCAGCCCACATCCGAAGATGTGGGTCAGTACCATGGAAAGGAACCGAGTATATCGGGGTGTATGCAGTTGTATAAACAACATCATCATAAATATTTATAAGAAAAATGCAGGATGTATGAAAGACTCACATAGCCCGAAGAAAATTACTTTTGGGCACAAGAACGAAAGAGAGTTCTTGTTGAAAAACCCCACATACCTTGAATGATGAACTTTAGATCGATACTTATTTTTGAGATGTTAATCATGCCTTTGAATGATGGTTCTTGGAGTTCTTGAACTAGAAACTTGGAATCTTGAATAAATTTGCAAAATTAATGGTGAACTTTGGAGGTTCTTGAAGTTGGATGTAGGAGCTTAGGGTTTTATTTTTGAGGGAATTTGATGAAATATAACATATAATGCTTCTAATAGGCTTTAATATAGGGTTTGGATGGATTTTGGGTGAGGGGGAATGACCAAAACACCCCTAAAAATCAAAAAAATCTCGAATCTGTTCTTTGGTGGACTGTTTTGATAGTCTAAAGTAGATTAACCATAACGTTTTACTCCTATATCCAAATTGGATGAAACCAATTTCATTAGAAAGAGGACTCTCACCCATTGATATATAGTATCTCACCCAGATCATTGTGTATGAGAAGTTATGATCATTTGAAGTTGACCCAAAAATTCACTTTTGATAGGATGAAGTAGATCGACCATAACTTCTTGCTCCGATAGAAAAATTGGATGAAACCAATTTCATTGGGAAGAGGACTCGCAAAGCTTTCCATTGATATATAGTAGATTTCCCAAATCATTATGTACAAGGAGTTATGATCATTTAAAGTTGGAGTAAAAATACGCCAGGCCTCAGTACTTTTTCCGGCACGTTTTACTGTTCACTACTATTCACTGTTCGATCGGAATGTTCATAACTCGTCTCTCGGGTGTCCGTTTTGGATGATCCACATATCATTGGAAAGCTTATTCGATACTCTAAGCATGGTGGGTCAGAATATAAGACATTACACACGAAAAATTTATAATTCATTCTAGAAGATAGAACCCAACACGTTTACGCACAAAATTTCAACAAAAAATTTCTTGGGGTATTACATCATCCCCCCTTGGAAATATTCATCCTCAAATGATGCTAGACATGCCAAGATTAGATAGGGAATAGAGTATACAGCTGAAACCATTCGTTAGACTCACCACCACATCGTTTCTCATTCCAAATGCAACATAGAATGCATAAATTCAAGAAACTACAGCTGAATACATAATAAATGACAGCTGAACTACTGCAACTTTTATCAAAAGTGCATGATTTAGGAAAGAACGGTACCCTCGGCTTGATCGAAGCTCGTGGAAAATAGGTGTGGGTACTTGGATCGCATATCCGCCTCAGCTTCCCAAGTTGCACCCTCAACAGATTGGTTTCACAACAACACCTTGACCAAGGGAACTTCTTTGTTCCTTAGTCTTCGGACACTGAAATCAAGAATCTCAACAGGAATCTCATCAAAAGAAAGATTTTCTTGAATGTCAGCACTCATAGAAGAATCCACTACCATAATATCGCTAACATGCTTTCTAAGCATAGAGACATAAAAGATTGGATGAACAGAGGACAACTCGGAAGGCAACTCGATCTCATAAGCTACCTTACCAACACGACTAAGAATTTTGTAAGGACCAACATAACGGAGACTAAGCTTTCCTTTCTTTCCAAATCTCTTCACACCCTCATGGGTGAAATTTTTAGATAAACTAGGTCACCAACTTCAAACTCAAGGTCTCTCCTTCTAACATCCGCATATGACTTCTGACAACTCTACACAGTTTTCAACCTTTCCCTAATTAACTTAACTTTTTCCATAGCCTCAAATACCGAATCAGGACCACTCACAGCCGCTTCACCCACCTCGAACCAACCTATGGGTGATCTGCACTTCCTCCCATATAAGGCTTCAAATGGAGCCATGCCAATACTAGAGTGAAAACTGTTATTGTAAGCAAACTCTATCAATGGTAAGTGATCATCCCAACTTCCCTTAAAGTCAAGTGCACAAGCTCTCAACATATCCTTTAAGGTCTGGATGGTCGGCTCAGCCGGACCATCGGTCTGCGGATGAAAAGCAGAACTCAAAATCACTTGGGTACCAAGACCCTTTTGAAAAGCTTTCCAAAATTGCAAAGTGAACTGAGTACCCCTATTCGAAATGATAGACAAGGGAACTCCATGTAGTTTGACTAGATCTCGGATATACAATCTAGCGTAATCCTCAACAGTATATAAAGTATGAACAGGCAAGAAATGAGCAGACTTAGTCAACCTATCAACCACAACCCAAATGGAATCATGATGGCATAGGGAAGGAGGTAAACTAATCACGAAGTCCATATTTATCTCTTCCCACTTCTAGGTAGGAATACTAAACTCTTGCATCATACCACCAGATCTTTGGTGTTCAACCTTAACCTGTTGGCATGTTGCACACTTAGCTACAAACGGTGCTATATCTTTTTTCATGCCACTCCACCAATAGATTTCCCGCAAGTCTCGGTACATCTTGGTGGCACCCGAATGAATAGAATATCGCACCCCATGCGCTTCAGCCATAATCCTCTGTCTCAGATCATTAACATTAGGAACACACAATCTATATTGCAATCTCAACACACCATCTCCCCCTTGGGAGAAAACCTCTACTTTTTGGTCCTTGACTGACTCCTTCAATCTGACCAAACTAGCATCTAAGTATTTCTTTTCCTTCACTTCCAAAACCAAGGAGGATTTGGAACTACTCTAAACCCCTATACTACCTTCAGCAGAGTCAAACTCCCTAACCCCCAATCTAGCCAAACGATGTACATCAGAGCCAACTCTTTCTTACCTTCTACCATATGCGAAACACTACCCATGGAAACTCTACTTAGGGCATCTGCCACAGCATTGGCCTTGCCCGGATGGTATAGCACACTCATATCATAGTCCTATAATAATTCTAACTATCGTCTTTGCCTAAGATTCAATTCTCTCTGGGTAAACACATACTGCAGACTCTTATGATCAGTAAAAACATCAACATGGACACCAGACAAATAGTGTCTCTAGATTTTCAAAGCAAACACAACAGCAGCCAACTCAAGGTCATGGGTGGGGTAATTTTTCTCATGGGGTTTCAACTATCTAGAAGCATGCCAGTAACAACATCGGGGGAGTCCTTCTGTTCCTGGCGGGATAGTAAAGCATAGAATCTATTCTGGCCCTGCCCGCCAGCATTTTTAGAAGAGGCGCCGTCAGCTGGGGCTGGGTGAGTCGCTGGAACTGGAGAACTAATAATATAAGTCTGGGTCTGAGGGTGATAGTCACGACGCCCTTGTCCATCCTGTGGACAATCTCTAACTCTGTGACCCATGTCACCACTTCGAAAACAGCCCCTCTTCTCACCCCAACACTCACCCAAATAAGCCCTACCATACTTAGGACATAGAGAACAATTTGGCTTACTGCCAGCACTGTACTGGGACCTGGATACATATGACCTGCTACCTTGCTCCTGCCTACCTCTAGGCATGGGAGCACTAGCAGATGATGGTGATGGCATAGTCGAACGATCCTGATACTGAGGGAGACTCCCTTCCTGCGATCTAGTCTGACCCTGTCCGTGCTACTCGAACCTAGCTCTCTTATTCCCTTTCATTCTATCTCTCTCCTTAATCTTGTCTTCCTCAATCTGTTGGGCATCATCAGCCTAGAAAGATTTATCTCACTATTCAGCATAGCAGACCTATACTCCTTAACCACATAACTAGACACTTCAGTCATAAACTTACTCATACTAGCCCGATTATCAGCCACTAAGTCAGGAGCATACTTGGCCAACAGATTGAACTTTAGACAGTACACTCTAATAGTCATAGAGCTCTATTGCAGGTTTATAAACTCTTCCACCTTCACCTCCCTTATCTCCAAAGGGAAAAACTTATCCAGGAATGCATCCTAGAATTTTTGCCAAGTTGTAGGGACAACTCCCTCACCTATACCTTTCCTCCAAGCAACAACCCAATCATAAGCAAGGTCTTTCAACCTATACGCAGCCAACTCACTATGTTCCTCAGATACATACATCACCTGAGTAATCTTTCGCACCTTCTCTAAAAATAACCGTGAATCCTCATCAGACTTGGACCCATAGAATTCTGGTGGATTCATCCACATAAAGTCACGGATCCTGGCAGCAAATGAATCACCTCCCTACTACTGTGGAGCTGGGGCGGGGTTAGCCTGAACATTTGCAGTAACAGCTTGGGCCAGCGCCTAAAAGGCTGCCCAAAATTCAGCATGACTCACGTTTTCATTCAATGGGTCAGCGGGTTGAGGTTGTTGACCATCATTATTTCTTCTCGCTCGACGTGGAGGCATATTTCTAAAAGAGTAGAGCACGAATCAATAGTAGAGAGAGACACTTTAAGCACGATAGACTTCTGAAAGAAAGAATCACACTTTTTCCTAAAACGTCTTGTAGCCTCTTGCTTATAGATGTGGCATGCTACACACCGATGATCAATATTCTCTACTTAACGTGGCTTGTCAGACTCCTTAGGGTACCTTAAAACCTTAGGCTCTGATACCAAGTTTTTAACGCCCTAAAAAATAGGTCCCAGAGCGTCACACGGTGCTTGAAGTTACGAGTAGCCCTAAGCTAACCCTTTGAGCCATTTTCATTCAGTTCAACACAAATCAACGAGGTTTCCATAAATAACCCTCAAATATCAATAGATTAATCATCATCCAAGAATAAAAGAATTTTAGAAAGATAACAAAATATGACTTATTAGTCAACTCCCAACATCTATACTAGTCTGACAAGCCTCTAAGAAAATCAATAAAACCAGCGAGCCATTGAGACATGCCCTAACTGACTCATACTCAGTTATCAAATGTAAATAATTCTGTGAAACCAATATCAAACATTACGTCCATGGAACATGAGGACTCACTACAACAGAGGATGAAGAATAGCGTGCCCAAAGAATCACTGTCGAACCTGGAACTGAGCACCTAAACCTACATTCCGAGAAAATGCTGCCCACATCCGAAGATGTGGGTCAATACCATGAAAAGGAACTGAGTATATGGGGGTGTATGCAGTTGTATAAACATCATCATCATAAATATTTATAAGAAATATGCAGGATGTATGAAAGACTCATATAGCCCGAAGAAAATTATCATAATCATAAGAGGATGAAATAAGTACAATAACACATGTGAGTCATCATATAATTTGTCAATCACTTTCAGTTCATCAAGAATATCAATTCTCATAATGTAACTATCATTTAAATCTTTCGAAAGAATAACTTTCACAATTCCACTTTTAAATCACTTCACCATTCACCATAGACACAAGGAAACACACACATACTGGGAGATTCTATAACCGATATAAACCATGTGAGCGACATGGAGTCCAACGTACAACCCACGTTGGGGAGAGCCATCTTATCCTTGCCATAGGAGTAGGACTATCGATATCAAATCCACACAAACTAGTGATCACTATATAAATTAGCCTCAGGCTCACTCCTACAGGGGCACATAGTTCTAGGGAATTAAGGTCGCTTTGTACCTCCTACTCGGTGCTAAAGATTTCTTCCAGACATAGCTCAGATCATTTCAAAGACAATCCACAACAAAATAATTTCATTAATATATAAATATACATCGGGAGCCATCATGCTTCCCATCTATCAAAATCAACCACGTTGTGGATTTCTTTCACACTCGAGTTCAAAACAACTCCATTAAGACCAAAAGGTCATATCATTCAAAATATCTCAAATATTTAACTTCAACGTGCTTATAACACACACTTTCTCCAAAAAAAAGCATAATTTCCAATGGGGATTCACGACCTAAATATCAAAATCATGACAAATATCATTCAAGATTCATGATTTATATCTCCACACATGTAAATTCATCTTTCAAAATCATAAACATCAAGATTTTATAATAATCATCATAAGATATGGGTTCATGCTTCAAATTCATAAAAATTAAATAAAAATCATGCCTTTGTAAAGAAAATTACTTTTGGACACAAGAACGAAAGAGAGTTCTTGTTGAAAAACCCCACATACCTTGAATGATGAACTTTAGATCGATACTCATTTTTTAGATGTTAATCGTGCCTTTGAATGATGGTTCTTGGAGTTCTTGAACTAGGAACTTGGAATCTTGAATAAATTTGCAAAATTAATGGTGAACTTTGGAGGTTCTTGAAGTCGGATGTAGGAGCTTAGGGTTTTCTTTTTGAGGGAATTTGATGAAATATAACATATAATGCTTCTAATAGGCTTTAATATAGGGTTTGGATGGATTTTGGGTGAGGAGGAATGACCAAAACGCCCTTAAAAATCAAATAATTCTTGAATCTGTCCTTTGGTGGACTATTTTGATAGTCTGAAGTAGATCAACCATAACGCTTTACTCCGATATCCAAATTAGATAAAACCAATTTCATTAGAAAGAGGACTCACATATCTTTCCATTTATATATAGTATCTCACCCAGATCATTGTGTACGAGGAGTTATGATCGTTTGAAGTTTACCTAAAAATTTGCTTTTGATAGGCTAAAGTAGATCGACCATAACTTTTTGCTTCGATAAAAAAATTGGATGAAACAAATTTCATTGGAAAGAGGACTCGTAGAGCTTTCCGTTGATATATAGTAGATCACCCATATCATTATTTAAAAGGATTTATGATCGTTTAAAGTTGGAGCAAAAATACGCCAGGCCTTAGTACTTTTTCCTGCACGTTTTACTGTTCACTACTATTCATGGTTCGATCGGAATGTTCATAACCCGTCGCTCGGGTGTCTGTTTTGGATGATCCACATATCGTTGAAAAGCTTATTTTATATTCTACGTAATAGTGGGTCATAATCTAAGACATTCTGCATGAAAAATTTATAATTCATTCTAGAAGATAGAACCCAACACGTTTACGTACTAAATTTCAACGAAAAATTTCCCGGGGTATTACAATTCCCTTTGTTAAAGTTAGCATATACTTTTTTCTTTGTTATATGGGTTATTTCTTTTTCGTTGGATAATGTAACACCCCTATTTTTGGTCTAGACTTTAAAGCATAGTTCTTACGTGTGTAAACTATAATCTGATGATTTACTTTCAAATTCATGTGTCATAATCTTTATACTAGTGTGAGGTGCTTAAGAGGTGAAAAATGTCCATTGAAATCACTTTGAACAAAGTTGAGGTAAGAGCCTTTGATTTGTCCAAAGTTTGGTATTTGATTCTACAATGCTCTACTTTGAACATGTATAACTTTTGTTATACATATAATTTTACATATCAATCCCCAACAAATTATAGACAATTAAGTCATCTTTCCAACGATAAAATTTTTTTCTTAATCCGATACCCGAGCAAAAAGTTATGGATTTTTCTGTGAGAAGCAGTAAGGGCAAGCAATATGCCCGCGCCGCCCGGGTTAGTTCATTAGGATAAAGGGGCGGCGCAGGGGTTAGTTCACCGGGATAAAAGGGGTGATGCCTGGTCAATTCCTTCACTATTTAAGCTTCTTAAGGGTCAAGGGGTACTTTGGTTCTTTCCCCTTAACCCCAAACATCCAAGGCACGAATTATAACACTCAAAAGGGCATTATTTGGCCATTTTCCTCAAAATTTCTCACGTAAAAACCCTCCCCTTTACCCCATGAACAAATTTCAAGCTTTTCCTCTCAAGAACACAAGGTTTCAACCTTCAATTTTAAGAAATTCTCAATAATCTCCACAAATATATCTATTAAGGTATGTGAGATTTCATCCATGGGTCCCCTTTCACCCATGGAGTCCAAGAATCCTTTTTGATTTTAAATTATGAGTTTTACATGTTTAAGTTGAACTATCTCCATGAATCTCTTGTTAATTCAATTTCAAGTTATGATTATAAATGCTTTCAAGTGGAATGAGTCATATCATATTTTGAATGTTGTAATTCCCATGTCATGTTCAGTTGATTCAGGATAAATCCCCAAGTTATGATTTTTGCCATGGAATTCTATTGTTTCCCTCATGTTTAAGATATTCTCATGTATAAGTTTATGATTTACACATGTTTGATAAAATGCCCTTGTTTGGGTGTTTGAACCATAATTACTTAATACAGTCTTTCAAGTTTGATATCATATTTTATACTCATTTAGTGCTGGTGGATTATGAACACCCGATACCATATGATTTACATAAATTCAGCTTTTCAAGTACTCAGACAGTTAATCCATGAATCTTATCAGTGTACTCAGTTATTCATAGTCATGATGAGCATTATCAGCCTATATGTTAATAATTACCCTAGAATCTGTATGCATTGTTATTTTCAGAATACTATGACCTGAGCTTATCAGTTATCAGTATAAGCACCTGCTAGCATTTTAGTGTCTCTCAGTTTGGAGTAGGATTTAGCACCAAACGAACCTAGGGATGACGGCTCGCCTGCCAGTAGAGAGTGTGACCATTAGTATCCCTGATTCCAGAACTATGTAGCCAACGTAGGTTAGAGATGCTAACCTGCCAGTTGAGGGTTGACAAAGTGTTCACCTACCACTTAAGGGTGACACATATCTCATTAGAGTACCTGCCAGTTAAGGGTGACATGTATCTTATTAGAGCACCTGCCAATTAAGGGTGACTCATTAGTCTTTTGGGACACCACTTTAGTGGATCCACATAGCCAGTGCTAGTACCCATGGAATGGCACTGAAACCCTTTCAACTTGGGTTACAGGTTGGACCCCGATTAGCTCAGATTGGGGCATATTTGTTATATGATACCTTCTACAGTTTTAGTTAGTATTCAGTGTATTTTCAATTCAAGTTTGATTGACTAAGTATACAGACTTTCAGATATTAGTTATACAGATTTCAGTCTTTCAAAATTACAGATTGTCTTAGTGACATAACAAATATACTTAGTCTTGGATTTTTAGATATTACAGTTTTCACGCATTCATGCTCAGTTATCTCATGTTGTTCAGTTAGTCCTTATCTCATATACATAGTACCCTACAGTTTCAGTTATTTAGACTAAGTACAGTTTAGTTTTACATGACCAGTATTCAGTTATCAGTTAATCAGTTTACAGATATCAGTTAATTAATATACAGATACTAGCTAATCAGTATCCAGTTATTAGTTATTCAGTATTCAGATGTCAGTTCTTTAGTATTCAACTATCAGTCATTCAGTTAATCATATCATCTTAGCATATGTCATGTTAGGATTTGTATGTTTATGCATTCGTGCTCAGTATATTTGTATATTTAAATCCTTAAGTTATGCCAGCTTCTATCACGTAGTTTCAGACCTAGTATTCATATAGTATCCATGTTTTACTATTTTCCAGCTTCAGTTCTACTTATATAAAAGTATAGTTTTTAAGAAACTAAGTGTAGTGCTTATGAGATTTCTTTTGGTTAATCATGTTTTAAGATATATCAGCTTTTAGCTTATTTCAGTCTCTTGGTGAGTCTACTTACACTTAGCATAGATGGTTAAGATTATGCATGAACTCAGTTTTACTTATTGCATTCACCTCCACTTAGTACATTTCAAAAGTACTAATCCATATATACATCTGTGTGGCTACATTATTTCATATGTATTTATTAGTGGTAGCTGGAGGTATGTCCTAGCTATTTATAGTCAGTATAGTAGAGGCTTCATAGATGTCAGTCAGAGTCAGTCATGTAATTTCAGTTTCTCTCTTCAATTTTAATTGATTATAAGCTTTATCAGTTATATACTTATTTAGATTTCATAATGATTATGTTTCCGCATAGCAGAACTAGTTAGTTATTATATCCTAAATTAGTTGCTTAACAATATGCCAATTCATGGGTTAGCTTAGGATCACTTGTAGTTTAAAGCACTATGTTACGACTAGGGGGTATCCTCTGGTCATGAAAAACTTGGTATCAGAGACCAAAGTTCAAGTGTCCTAGGGTGTCTATGAAGCTATGTCTAGTAAAGTCTTGTGAAATGGGACAAAGACGTCTGTACTTTTCTTAAAGAGTGTACATGGCATTTAAGAAATGTTTCCCTTCTTTTATATCTCAGATCGTGCAGTAGAAGTATCCTCTAAGAAATTTATACAGATTCTCATCTTGCTCCATTCATGTCAACTCTGTTTATTTGTAAGGTAACAGAAACAGTGAAACTTAAGTCCTTACAGATAGAGTTTTCTCAGACAGTCCCCACAGATAGTTATGGGATTATATGCAGGCTCGAAAGTATCTCATCATTTCCTTTATGTTCCAAAGCATGAAATATTTCATGTATATTCATGAATATCATGCACTAAGCCAAAGTTAGATGTGTTTTAAGGTCCTTTCTCAAAATTCTTTGATAGCATATAATGTAGAATTAGAAGCATAAACCCAGAAGTTTAGCAGCAGTAAAGTATGTATAATGTTTATTTTGATTCAGTAGATTTTGTATCCATGGGATAGTTGTATGAAAAGTGAATCAGTAGGCTTAAAATAGTGTATGCAAGAATTTAAGTTAAGTATAATGGTGCGGGTGTGCTTAGATAGTGCCATTGAGTTAATAAGTATGAATAAAGCTAGTAATGCAGTATATAATGTTCTTACCATCTATGTTATGAGCTATTAAAAGTTAAGAGAACTATATATCAGAAGGAAGTACTAGCAGCGGGTCTTACATTTTCAAGTGTAGTCTTTCAGGATGAGTTCTTATTTATGTGTATTATTATAGCTTGGACTCTAGAATACAGTGGTTGTAGTTAAGTTTAGAGTTATTTAAAAGGGGTCCCGCAGACTTAGAATGATGGCTTTAAGCTAAGGGGGAAATGATAGAACAAGTAACCAAGTCAGGCTCTCAGATTCTAGTAGTGATGCTAGAATATTGTAGAACAGCAATAAGGGAGGAAGATGTCTGACCCATTCTTATCTCAGTGCAAAGTTTTCAGTTATCACGGCAACTACTCATGCCTTATATGTCAGGTTCATGATTATAGTTCATGTTCATGCATATCATATAGAATCATATGTGCTTCCAGGCCCTAGTATAAGGAGTTCCAGTTCACTCAGCAGTACGAATCATATTTCATGAATTTATGAACTCCGAACTCAGGTCATGCAACTCATGACTCGTGTACTCATGTTTTACAGTATGCTCAGTCCCTATAACTCATGCTACACTCTTAATGACTAGTGAAACTCAGATCATGTCATGTATGTCCTCAGTTTAGATCTCTATAATGAATTCATGTTGTTGTTACTTTATTGGGGGACTGTATTGCTACAAATTTAGCTAAAATTATTTCTTGGAGATTTACCTACAAAATTATTACTTGAAAAATTATTGAGGGATTGTGTTCCTACAAATTTAGCTGAAATTATTTCTTAGAGATTTATGTAGGATTTTTGTTACTTGAAAAAATTAAATAGGAAAAGGATAAACTTGAAGAATAAAAACATAAACTAAAAAGAAATTAGATACTAAATCGGTAGACACATATAATCAAGCAAAGATGCTCAAGAAATTAAAATTAGTTTGTTAACATAGATTGTATCACAGATGAATTTGAGCTGAATAAACCTTAGCTTGACTCGTTATGTTATCACCAAAAAATTAAAGAGGTGAAATTTCGTTGGCCTAAGATAGGGCGAAGAACGACTCAAAGCTCAAATAGAGCGTGTTTTTCTATTGGTTAATTTAAATATAATTGTAAGACATCATACTATGCATAACATTATAATGTACATTTAGGAGTCATTTGGTGTGAGATATAAGGTATAATAATCATGAAATAAAAGTTAAAAATTATTTTATTTTACATTGAGTTGAAAGTATTAGGTAGTTTCAGAATTATATATATGATGAGATTAGGGGTGGGTATTCTGTTTGTTCGATTTGCTTGTTTAAGTTGGTTGAGTGTAGTAATTTGAAATTGTGAACTTGTGACTTGAAAATGATTAAGTATAGTGACTTGCAATGTGAAACAGTTATTTGAAAATGGTTGAGTGTGGTGACTTGAAGTGTGTAGTAATGACCTGAAAATGGTTAAGTATAGTTACTTGAAATGTGAATTAGTTACTTGAAAATAGTTGTGTAGTCATTTGAAATTGTGAACTTGTGACTTGAAAATGATTAAGGTTAGTTACTTGAAATGTTTACTTGTGACTTTAAAATGGTTAAGTGTAGTCAGTTAAGTGTAGTCAGTTGAATATGAACTTGAAAATAGAAAATGGTTAAGTGTAGTCACTTGAAATGTGAATTTACTTAAAATTATGAACTTGTGACTTGAAAATAATTAATGTAGTGTCTTGAAATGTATACTAGTGACTTTAAGATGATTAAGTGTAGTGACTTGAAATGTGTACTAGTGACTTGAAAATAGTTTAGTGTAGTTGCTTGAAAATTGTAAGTCTAGTGACTTGAAATGTGTACTAGTGACTTGAAAATGGTTTAGTGTAGTTACTTGAAATGTGAATTAGTTACTTGAAAGTGGTTAAGTATAGTGACTTAAAATGAATGATTAAGTGTAATGACTTGAAAATGATTAAGTATAGTTATTTGAAATGTGAAGTAGTTACTTGAAAATGGTTAAGTATAATTATTTGAAATGTGAAGTAGTTACTTGAAAATGGTTAAGCATAGTGACTTGAAATGTGAATTAATTATTTGAAAATGGTTAAGTATAGTAATTTGAAATATGTATTAGTGACTTAAAAATGTTTTAAGTGTAGTGACTTGAAATGTGAATTAGTTGCTTGAAAATGGTCAAATGGAATTGCATATAAATATGTCATACTTTCATAAACCTATTATCATGGACATTCCCTCAACCATTCATAATGCAAACAATATCATGGAAGTCATTCTTGGTCATAGGGTAAAGTACGCATTTATCACTTGGGTCACAATTAAGCTACATTGCATAATTTCTATTCTCTTAGGCATTTTATCAAACACCTAGGATGCATGACTTAGGGAATAGTCAGGACCGTCAAATTAATACAACAAAGCTCCGTATTTCAACTCAATTTCACATGTTTTGGACCACATATTAGCATAGGTTCATGAAAAACACATAAGGATTCCAACTTGGAACCCATACAACCATAATCACGTGAACATAATCAACCCACAACAAAATATTCACAATAAAAGATTTAAAACTTGATTATTGGGCTTCATGGATGAAAGGAATCCATGAATGAACATTGTGCATACCTTAATTCTTGACTCTACAAAGATTGACGGAGAGATTCTTGAATTTGAGTCTTGGATTTGAATCCCCAATTGAAAACCCTAGCTTGTTCTTGAGTGAAACACTATGTTTTGGATGAAAAACGGTTGAATCACGTGTTATTGGGTTTAAATAAGGGTGGGAAATTGACCCTTTTAACCCTTGGATACGTATTTTATTTTTTGTGAAGAGTTCCCAATTTTGAACCCTGGAGCGATGCGCCATAATCAAGGAGGCTCACTGGATTTTGATGATTTCCATTTTGGCCTGCTCCTCAATGCGTTGATGGCTCAGGTGGCACACTGCCTTACTAAAAAGGCTCTAACTCTTCGCCCGGGTATTGGATTTGGGTGAATTTGGTATCGATGGAAAGCTTATTCAATTTTCCACATGATAATAAGTGAAAATATTGAAAATACCATATGTATAAAAGTGGATTCATCTTTAAAACAAGTCTTTGATATCTTTGAGATGAATTTAAGCTAGGTAGAAGTACGGGGTATTGCAATATCTCCCCCTTGGGAACATTTGTCCTCGAATGAGACTGATTGAGATGGGAGAAAGGATAAGCTAAAGTACATACTGAACATGGACAATTGAAACATGACTACATGATTGACATTTCTGAGATTCATACTGAGCATTCATATCTGATGTATAGTTTCATGACTAAACTGAATCATGAATACATAATTGAGATTCTTGATAAAGGAGTTTCTCACAAGGAGAATACATATCTAATGCATGGGTACTTAACTAAGCTGATACATGAATGCATGACTGATTTAATGTATGAACATATGATTGAATATGCAATGGTAAATGAATACGAAGCTTAAAATACGAATTTGAGCATGAAACTAGTTTGTAACTGGAACTTGAACATGAAATTGAATAATCTTTAAGAAAAGCTACTACCTTGGGCTGAGTCTAAGTTTGTGAAGAAGAGGTAAGGATACTTGGTATGCATGTCTGCTTCTGTTTCCTAAGTAGCTCCCTCAACGGACTGATTCTGCCAAAGAACTTTAACTAGAGTAACTTTTTTGTTCCTCAGTCTGTGAATGAGATAGTCTAGGGTTTCGAATAGAATATCTTCATAAAAGAGGCGGTTCTGATATCTATTCTTTGAATAGGGACTTCAACTGTTGGGTCATCTATGCACTTCTTGAGCAAAGATACATAGAACACTAGATGAACTGAGGCTAGATCTAAAGGCTACTCAAGCTCATAAGCTACCTTGCCAAAATAACTAAGAATTTTGAAGGGACCAACATGTCGAGGACTAAGCTTTCCCTTCTTGCTGAACCTCTACACTCCCTTCATGGAAGAGATTTTCAACTACAAGAAATTTTCTGACCTTTTCTCGAGATTTTTTCTTAACATGCATAAATGGGAACACGAGAATATAGCTGAGTCTGTAACAGATGACATAGACTGAGTCTTGAAATGTGATGCATGAACTGAATACTGTGAAATGAATATTATGAACTTAACTGAGCCCCTAAATACATGGCTCACGGCTATGATAGAAACTTGAGGGCCAACTTATAAGTACCCCCTACTCCTAAACTAGATTCATTACGTGAAGAAAGAATGGGATGTTTTTTTCATGAAAGTTTAGGGGTTCATAGTGTATCTACCCCTTGGGACACTATGTCCCTCAAAGAGTACTGACTTGGCTGAGTCGTTGAGGAAACTGAACTGATGCACAAGGCATCTACGAGCTAACTCTTAACTAAATATCTGGGATTTAAAACTGAAGAATGATACATGAACTAGGCTGAGCTTCCATCTATCTAGTCGGTTCATCTTAAAATGGTTACATTTATGAGGCTTAAGATGGTACGTCTAAATGGAAGGGACGGAAACCCAAACTATGCGAACTTGTTCGTCTGATAGACTGACTTTCTGGTTTTATGGACTAGCTCATGATGAAAACTTATGGTCGACTGAAGTCTTTCTTTAACACTTTTTCTATAGAGTTCTAGTGGGTTTAGGGCAAAAGAAAATCTTGGCCTTGTCTAAACAAGACAACTGAATAAGAAAATCATCAAATGGCTAAAGTTCGGTAAGATAGGTTTAGGCCCACGAACACCATTTAAGATGAAATGACTAAGTCTCTTGTACTGTAACTGAGGCTACTGAAAAGATTCACATGGGTGCTAAACACGAGTGCATAAATACACTAACTTATCTGATTAACTGGATAGCTGATAGATGAATACTGTGTGTGTAAGACAGAACTGTACTTAGTCCTGAATAACTGAACTGCAACTACAGAGCGTTATGCATAGGAGATAAGGACTAACTGGTTGTCATAAGAAACTGAGCATAAACTGAGGGTAATTGTATTATTTGAGAATGCAACACCAAGAGTACAACATGCTTCTAGAACAGTCTTGTAAACTAAGGTACTGGAAGGCTGACAACTGAGTAGCTAATAATTGTATGCTATGGTCAAGTAAGTAAACTCAAAACTGAAATGAGTTACTGACATGATTACTAAACTAGGACTGGGACTGAGGTTATAGATAAGATGGTAATTGAGACTGTAACTGTAACTGTAACTAAGACGTTTCTGATAACTAAGGTTTAGACTGGTACTGAGGTACTAAATTCTGAGACTGAACACTGATTACTGAGTACTAAATACTGAAACTGTAATTGAGATGGCAACTGAATTTTGATAGTTACACGACGAGGGTTGACATAAGTCAATGATCTGAATGCACACTCACACTCTGTACTTTCCCAACTTATAAATACAACCTCTTGCTAGCCATTTACTTGTACACTAACATGATATTCAAGCCTATCTTCATAACTACACCCTCGTGTAAAACAAACATGTAGCAATCTTCTCTTAACATGTAATATTTACTCTCTCCCTTTTAAGCAACTGCCCATCACTACACTATTTTCACAAAGAGAGCTCACTGAAGGGTTAAATCAGGAGGACCTGAAGCATGAATGGACACTAACTGAACTTGACACTTGACTGAAGCCTGAGGAATAGAATATAAACATCATGGACTCACCAAGAGGTCTAAACTGAGGATATGCATAACATAGTCAGAATTTAACTGATCAGTAGAGGCGTAGCATAAGCTATGGAAGTTGAGTATACTATAAAGCATGATATGTGTACATGAGTCATGAGCTGCATAACCTGAGTTTGGAGTTTTATTCATTCGTGGGATATGATTTGTATTACTGAGGGGAATAGAACTGAACTTCTTATGCTGGGAAATGGAATCGTACATGATTCTATGGAAAATGTGTGAATATAAGCGGTGTTCATAGAACTGAGATGTGAAGCATGCATAGGTATCATACAGACTAAAGTACCAAACTTTACACTGAGATAAGGATGGGTCAGGAATCATCTTTCCTTACTGCTTTTCTATATATACTGGCATTACTACTGGAATCTGAGAGCCTGAATTGGTCACTTGATTAGTCATCTCCCCCTTAGCTTTAAGCCATCATCATAAGTCTATGAACACTTTACTAAACTCTGAACTGAACTGCAATCATCATAACATACTTATACTCTGTTCGACACATACTTTCCTTACTAAACACATCATTTTCTTTTGTTTCTTTATATACTACTAATATTGCATCTCTTAATTCACATTCACGCCTTCATACTTAATTTTAGATCAATAATCTTAAATTCTTGCTTGCACTATTCAAGCCTACTGGTCTACCTTGGTACAACTATCCCCATGAATACATTATTTGCTCTAGTTGGATAACGTTATCCCAAATCTACTACTGCTAAACTCATAGGTTTATGTCTCTAACTCTAGGTCATTTACTATCATAGAATTTCGAGAAGGGATCTGATGGCATATCTAATTTTGGGTTCGCGAATGAGTTCTCATGATCATGAATGAGATTTGTACAACTTTGGAATATAATGGAACTGATGGTATACTTTTGATCCTGTCTGCAGGGACTATCTAAGAAATCCCTACCCCTAGGACCTTGAGCTTCACTATTTTTGTTACCTTGAAAGTAAGGTGGAGTTGACATGAGTGGAACATGATGAGAACCTACATGAATTTCTTATAGAACTTTTCTATAGCATGATCTAAAACATGAAAGAAGGGAAACAGTTCCTAAAATATCCTATAGCCTCTTGCATATAAGTATGGTGCACAACACACCCAAGTACAAAAATCTACTAGATGCGGATTTTCAGACTTCCTATGACACTGTTGAACCTTAGGCTCTGATACCAAGTTTGTAATGCCCCGAATCTGGTATCCGAAATGTTGCACGGTGCTCATGGCCCGGAAGGACCACAAGCTAACCCATGACTGATATCTGTAATTGAGCACTCAATAATACATTATAAATATGCAGAATATAAACTGTAAGGCCATAAGTTTCAAAACTGAACTAATACTGAATATAATATAATGTCTGTAATGGGGTATGACAATACCCCAAACTGAGATAAATTTTCTAAAACATATTGTAGTCTGAAAACTTCTAAACTATCTGAAAACTATGGAGTTGATGGGACATGTCCCTAACTAACTCTGAACTATTGAGATAATAAAGTAATAAAATAATTATGTTTTCCTCGAATGATGAAGACTCACTATAAGTCTGGCTGCCGAGCGTCTGATCTACTAAGGATGCTCGAGAGCTCGTGCTTCTAAACCTATGATATGAAACACCATAGCACGAATGCGTCAGTACATTGAATGTACTAGTATGCAAGTGAGGTAGGCTGAATGCAATGGTTCATATGCATGAACAATACTAACTGACTAAATAACATGAACGTGAGAATACATGCATAAATAAGAGACTGTAACTGAATTTATGATAACACTCACTCGTGAGTTCTAATAACATGGATTTACTGATATCTGAGTGCTAATACTAGGATACTAAATAACTGAGTCTATAGAGTACTGAGGAACTGATGTTATATTATTAATAAAGGAAAGATTGTTTTTGAAAATTCTAATTATGAAAAACTGGTCTGATTGACTATTTTTGACAGTCCTGAAACTAAATACTAATAACATGGGATACTGATAAATGTATAACTAAAATAACTAATACTGAGTGACTGTATCTGACAATCTAGGTTCTGACGGAACTAGCTGAGTTTCGTACTATTCTGAGTTGACTGTATCTGACAATCCTAAAATCTGAAGAACTATCTGAGTTCCATTACTGAGACTGAATAACTGTATCTGACAGTCCTGATTCTATAACTGAAACTGTGGGAAGTAGTCATCTAACCGACAAGACCCTAATAAGCTATTATAGTTGTGTTGGGGTCCAATCTATAACCCCAATTAGAAGGGTGTTAACACCGCACCACTGGTAAAGACAAGCTGTGAGTGACCCTCATCTGATAGTGTCCCCAAAAGATAACGGTGGGACACTTATCTGACCGTGTTTATCCACCTCATCAACCCTCATCTAACAGTATTGATGTCTCAACCTATGCTGGCTACATAGTTCTGGAATGCAAGGATTGCTTCTAAGAATCACACCCTCATCTGACACTGTGTGTTTCTATCCTTGGGTTCACTAAGTGCTAATTCCTACTTCCCTCTGAATAGACACTGAACATGATTAACTGAACTGGACTAAACTGAATTCATGGTGTTCCGTTGACTGACATAATACTACTGAATTCTATTTACTGACAGAATGCTACTGAGTTTACTAAGGTCCGAATACTACTGGGACATGATGACTGATTGAGATCACTGAGATTCCTAATATTACTGAGATTACTGAATGGGACTGGAATGATACTGAGTTTACTGAGTTTTTCTGAGTCACATGACTGATTGAATTCTACTAATCATAGATTGGCTGAGAGTATTGTGAAAACATGACACTGGCTCTAGGCACAGCTAAATTATCGGGTACAAGTACCCCCAAGACTCGATAGCATGAAACTAACAGAACATGACACTTCTTAAACACATAACCAATATCAACAATTCATAATACATCAATTTGGGGATTTCATGAAGCACATGGTTATCATAGTCTTGTACATAAATGGAATTGCATATAAACATGTCATACTTTCGTAAACCTATTTTCATGGACATTCCCTCAACCATTCATAATGTACAAAATATCATGGAAGTCATTCTTGGTCATAGGGTGAAGTACACATTTATCACTTGGGTCACAATTAAGCTATATTAGATAATTTCTATTCTCTTAGGTATTTTATCAAACACCTGGGATTCATGACTTAGGGCATAGGCATGACCATTAAATTAATACAATAAAGTCCATAGGTTCATGAACAACATATAAGGATTCCAACTTGGGAACCATACAACCATAATCACATGAAAAAATCAACCCACAACAAAATATTCATGATAAAATATTTAAAACTTGATTCTTGGGCTTCATGGATGAAAGGAATCCATGAATGAACATTGTGCATACCTTAGTTCTTGACTCTACAAAGATTGACGGAGAGATTCTTGAATTTGAGTCTTGGATTTGAATCCCCAATTGAAAACCCTAGCTTGTTCTTGAGTGAAACACTATGTTTTGGAAGAAAAAGGGTTGAATCACGTGTTATTGGGTTTAAATAAGGGTGGAAAATTATTGAGTTTAAATAAGGGTGGGAAATTTACCCTTTTAACCCTTGGATGCGTATTTTATTTTTTGTGAAAATTTCCCAATTTTGAGCCCTGGCGCGACGCGCCATAATCAAGGAGGCTCACTGGATTTTGATGATTTCCATTTTGGCCTGCTCCTCGATGCGTTGATGGCTCAGGTGGCACACTGCCTTACTAAAAATGCGTTGATGCGTTCAGCGCATGATTTTTGTTTTCCAAGTATTTTAGTTTGGATAATGTAATATCTTTTGTAAGAATTTGATCTTGTTATCTCATGATTCGTGCTTACATCGCATAAATTATCACTTAAAAGTTCTATATGTATGATTGTATCATGAACATTTCAAGTGTGATCTAATCTCTCGGCATGAATAAGCTTCTTACTGTCAGTAAAGTCAAGTCAGCTCAGGAATTAATTTCATGATAAAGTTATAATGCATCAGCTCAGCTATTACTTCATTACTAGATATGTCATGTGTACATCATTCCATACTCATAATACTTCAAAAAGTTCCTATCCATCATTCGAGGATGAATGATTCCAAGGGGAGATAATGTAATACCCTATATTCTCGGGCTAGACTTTGAAGCGTTATTCTTACATGTGTAGACTTTGTAGCATATGTAATTATTCATACTGACCTATGCCTAAATGGTGCTTGCAAGATAATTGTAGAAATGCCTAGTTGAAGAAGAATGGATCGTATGACCCCTTGTGATCGAAGTAATGAGTTCATACCATACTTGCATGCTACGTGTTTACTATGATGCTTGAGGGAAATGGTAAGGCCATTAGGCCACGCTAAGTGTGAAATGTCTAATTATGGGTCAAATGCATATATCAAGATCTTAAAGGAAAGAACCTTGAGAAATAAACCATGATGTGTTGAATGTATGTTATTTGTGTGTATCCTGATTGGATGAACTATGTTATGTTGTATTCTTCCTTAGCCATATGCATCCTTGTTGAATGATCTACAATGTAATGGCATGAGATCCCAATACTTGTATATGAATATGATCTTCAAATGATTGTTGTGAGGTGTTAATGAATGCATGATGCATGATGGCCTGTGGGCATGTGAGTATGCGTTGTTGTATACTACGTATTACTTATGTTATTGATTGCTGGGGGTACGTATGCCCGAAATAGTCTGCTGATCTAGAGTCAGTTCCGCGATAATATTAGTCGTGCTACGGTCGATGAATTTTTGATGATTTGAGAACTTAACATGATCCGTGAGAACTTAGTATGTGGGGTTTTGAACAATAATATCTTTTCATTCTTGTGCCCAAAGAATTAATTTTATCATTGAAATTTTATGATTTTGTAAAGTGGGTAAATACCCAAGATGTTTTAATGACGAATTATGAGGTTATGAAAAATATAAATTGCTTAAGCTTTGATGTACATGATTACTTTATTATTCCCAAGTTATGATTTGATATGGTGAATTTCATATTTCTACCATGAGTTGATATTTCAAGTGTTTTCAAGCTATGATTTATGGAACTTTGAATCGTCCAATATTGGTATACATAATAACCTTATTATCTTGTTTTCTTGAATTGAGATTTTATGCCATAAATTGCATACCACTACTATGAAATTATTTTTTTTGAGGATTCTTGATATAAGAGCCATGATTTGAGTTACATTACCACATACAAAATCTTACTATGATTTGAAGATCTTAAATGCTTTTCAAAAGCTATTTTCATAATTTGAATATTGAAATGAAAGAATGATCATTTGAGAATATTGATTTGCATCCACAGTCGGGATAATTTATATTGATTTTAAGCTCGCAGAGACGAAATGCTTTGTTATTGATGCCATGTTGATGTTGAGGAAAATTAAAATGATTTGAGCTAAAATATGTTGAGTTTGGAATCCCCAAATCGATATGATTTGATAAATGAGAAAGAGATTTGATTTGATCTTTATGATAGACCCTTGTGATGTTGTGGTGGATTTCCTAACGCGTTCTGAGCTAGTCGAGGAGTATTACTTAGCACCGAGAGGGAAATTTGGTATTTCCCCAAACCTATGTGCCACCGTAGGATTGTTGATGATATATTGTTGGCCAGAGAGCCGAATTGTGATTATGAAAGCTTTAAGTTTGTACTCCCTGGCAAGAGTACAACACTCCCATCAATAGGAGTGCTCTCTCTAGGAGGGCAAACATTGGTATTCCAAGCAGCTCACGTGGGGTTGTCGGTTATAGGAAACTCCCCTGTCCATAAGAGTATGTTTCTTAAACTATCGAGTCGCTTCGAGTCTTGAGTTGATGAGTTTGGTTGTCTATGATGAGCCATGAGAATTTACGATAAATATTGATGATTTTATGATGATTTATGGGATTTTACTTATGTTTTCCTCTCTATAATATTATGAGAAGTATGGATAATGAAATTCAAGCCATGTGAGTCTTATTATTCAAATTATTGTGTACAACCCCACATATTCAGTTGCTTATGAGGAGTCATGGTGAGTTATGTAACTACTTCCCATAGTTTCTATGTCATTATAAATCTTCAGGAGTCAGGGGTGTGAGTGTATTCGATTGATCAATGTTGGTATCCTGTGATTCAGTAATGCAGTACCCCAGTACAGTAGTGAGTTCCGGGGATAGTAAAGTGGTATCCGAGCTATGGTATCTGGAGTCATTATAATTGTTATAGTGGTTGTGAACTATGCATTCATACATGTGTACTCATTCGTTATTCTCATGATTATTCTATTGATTAAATGTTCATGCATAAGCCCTTGCATTTAGCCTTTCCTGCTTGCATACTCAGTACATCTTAGTACTAATGCATTCGCGCTATGGTGTTCTTTTATTTTAGGGCACCATATGTTCAGAGGAGTGAAACTTGGAGCATCTTAGAAGTCACTTGTATTGGAGCAGTGGGTGCAGCAGTGAGTCCTCATCATCCGAGGATGTTGTTATTACAGTATTTGATTTTAGTAGACGGAGTTAGTTGGGGGAATTGTTCTTTTAACTCCACAGTTCAGGCCACTGTAGAGGCTTTTCAGAAAGATATATTAGTGTGTGGTTTAAGGTATTATATATTTTTAGATGTTTGAACCTTATGGCAAGTGTTAGCCAGTTTTCGCATGTATTTTATTATATTATGTAGTGAACAGGTACAGATATCAGAAAAATGGTTAGCTTGTGGTCCTTTGGGATCATAAGCACCGTGTGGTATTCCAGTTCTTGGGAATCGGGGCATTACAAAATTGGTATCAGAGCCTAAGGTTCAACAGTGTCCTAGGGAGTCTGAAAAGCTGCATCTAGTAGAGTCTTGTACAAGAGTGTGTTGTGCGCCACATTCATGTACGGGAGGCTATGGGATGTTTAGAAGAGTTTCCATTTGTTCATGATCCAGATCGTGCTATAGCAAGATTTTCCAAAAGAGTTATGTCGACTCTTGTAATGATCTACTTATGTCAGATTTACCTTACTCTTAAGGTAACAGAAGTAGTGAAGCCAAAGTCTTTCAGATAGAACTTTCTCTGACGGTCCCCGCAGATAGTTTCAGGACAGTGTTCTCTAAAGTGAGCAGAGTATGCCTTATGGGGTTAGCTATTTATATGGTGAATGAATAGGCTTGAAATTATATATGTAAGAATCTAAGTGTGGAAGTTGGGAATTATATTTGTTGATTGATATAGATATAGTTGCGATTCTCATGGTGTGGAGAAGTATAGGTTTAAGAGATGTGATATTTGAAGGCTAGAATGAGAATAGTATGTTTATTAAAGATTTATGGATATTCATGTTATGTTTTAAAAGCTAAGCTTGAATCTTTGAAGAATGTAAGTTTGTGGACTCCAAACTAAGTATTAAGATGTGAGTGTGGTATTAGTAGCCTATGAAGAAATCGAAGCAGATACTGTGTTTAGTGAGACAAGTAGGTGTTGAAAATAGTGTATGTATATGATGATGATTGTAGAGACTAAGGAAAGATAAGAGTTGTATTCCAAGAAGTAGCATTGGTATTGAATTTATGTTTTCAGGTGTAGTCTTTCTGGATGAATTAAATTATCATTTTGTGCACCGTTGTGCCTCAGACTCTAGAGTACATTGGTTGTAGTTCATTTTGGGGTTTAGCTAAGTGTTCAAAAGTGTCTGACGATGACTTAAAGCTGAGAGGAGGGTGATAGAGAAAGTGAAAAGTCAGGCCCTCAGAATTTTGTAGTGGTGCCAGTAGGTATGGAAAAGCAGTAAAGGGAGACAGTTCCCGACCCATTCTTATTTCAGTGAAATATGTCTAGAGGGACCTTGGGTCTCAAGGGGGAGATACCCCATAATGTTATAATAATTGCATGTCCATGCTCTTTCTATGATGTTAACCTCATCGTTCGTTTCGAAAGTTATGCTTTCGAGAATTTGGTATATTAGGTATATTCGTATTTAATATACACGTTCAATAAAAAGGAACTCGAATTGTGGGCATGTTTGAACATGTATTGAAGAGATTGGTTGGGTTATGATTCTGTGTATTGGATATGCATGTGTGTTGTGAAAATTTATCCATGAGTGGGTTGTCGAATGTTTTATGCAATAGATGTGCATGACTAGTGAACGTACGCAAAGTATTGGTTGCTTCAATCGTGTGGTTATATTTTGGGATGTGTTGCTGTCTTGAATAAACCCAGTTGATTAGTGTTCTTGATCTGGCCTTCACATTCGACGATGAATGTTTCCAAGGGGGAGATGATGTAATACCCCAGAAAATTTTTCGTCAAAATTTTGTGCGTAAACGTATTGGATCCTATCTTCAAGAATGATTTATAATTTTTCTGTGTGTCATTTCTTGGATTTCGACCCACCAATTCGTAGAGCATTGAATAAGATTTCCAACGATATGTGAATCACCCAAAATGGACACTCGAGCGATGAGTTACGACCATTCCGATCAAACTACGACCATTCCGATCGAACTGTGAACAGTAACATGTGCAGGAAAAAAAATACTGCAGCCAGGCAATTTTTTTGGTCAACTCCAAACGATCATAACTCTTTGTACATAATGAACTGTGTGAGCTGCTATATATCAACAGAAATCCTTGAGAGTCTTCTTTCCAATAAAATTGGTTTCATCCAATTTGGACATCGGAGTAAAAAGTTATGGCTAATTTACTTCAGCCTATCGGATAGATTACTGAAGGACAGATTCGGGTTTTATTTATTTCTTAGGGGCATTTTGGTCTTTCACCACTCTTTTAAACTTCTATAAATACCCCATTCAGCTGAGAACTTGTATTATTTTCCTCTCATTTCTCTTCTATGTATGTATATACATACATATATATATATATATATATATATACATACATACATATATATATATATCAAGTTAGGGTTAGGGTTTTGAATTGGGGGAAATTAATTGGAGGCTTTGATTCAAGAATTCCTTCCTTCAATCTCTTCCGGCCACGAAATCTAAGGTATGCAAGTGTTTATCTATGGACTCCTTTTGTCCATAGAGTCCACGAATCCCTTTTTTGAAAGTTCAAGTTATGTGTGTGTGTGTGTGTGTATATATATATATATTCTAGACTTTAATGATGTATATATATATATATATGTTGATTGATATTTGATGGTTGAGATATATATGAGGATTATGTATGTTACTTGATATATATATATATATATATATATATATATATATATATATGATGACTATGCATGTTGGTTGA
Source organism: Capsicum annuum (assembly GCF_002878395.1). NCBI lineage: Eukaryota > Viridiplantae > Streptophyta > Magnoliopsida > Solanales > Solanaceae > Capsicum > Capsicum annuum. The sequence continues at coordinate 91,118,024 of NC_061117.1, read as the reverse complement.
TATATATATATGTGTGGTGATAGTGTATGTTGGTTGATACATGCATGTGATGTTATGTGTGTTGGATGAGATATATGGGGTAGCGGAAAACATGAGAATTTGATGAATTCATCAATGCCTAAAAGTGCATGTAACGTGTTTGTGAAACTGTCTAAGAGGCTATAAATTTACGTTCTTAGGATATAATAAGTTCTAAATGACTAGACTACTTTCTATGTATACGTTCAACATGAACTCCATGTTATTGTCTAAAATTGAGGATGTTGTGTGGAAGGCTTATGATATGGTTGTAAGTGCGGACAAGGGATTTAGTTGGTGGAATTAAGATGAATGATGGTGTTGTAGCACATGTAATTATTCATACTGACCTATGCCTAAATGGTGCTTGCAACGTAATTATAGAAATGCCTAGTTAAAGAAGAATGGATCGTATGACCCCTTGTGATCAAAGTAATGAGTTCATACCATACTTGCATGCTACGTGTTTACTATGATGCTTGAGGAAAATGGTAAGGCCAGGCCACGCTAAGTGTGAAATGTCTAATTATGGGTCGAATTGGATATATCAAGATCTTAAAGGAAAGAACCTTGAGAAGTGAACCATGATGTGTTGAATGTATGTTATTTGTGTGTATCCCGACTGGATGAACTATGTTATGTTGTATTCTTCCTTAACCATATGCATCCTTGTTGAATGATCTACGATGTAATGGCGTGAGATCCCAATACTTGTATATGAATATGATCTTTAAATGATTGTTGTATGCGTTGTTGTATACTATGTATTACTTATGTTATTGATTGTTGGGGGTACGTATGCCGGAAATAGTCTGCTGATCTAGAGCTGAGTCAGTTCCGCGATAATCTTAGTCGTGCTATGATCGATGAATTTTCGATGATTTGAGAACTTAACATGAATTCCATGAGAACTTAGTATGTGGGATTTTGAACAAGAATATCTTTTCATTCTTGTGCCCAAAGAATTGATTTTATCATTGGAATTTCATGATTTTGTAAAGTGGGTAAATACCCAAGATGTTTTAATGACGAATTATGAGGTTATGAAAAATATAAATTGTTTAAGCTTTGATGTACATGATTACTTTATTATTCCCAAGTTATGATTTGATATGGTGAATTTCATATTTCTACCATGAGTTGATATTTCAAGTGTTTTCAAGCTATGATTTATGGAACTTTTAATCGTCCAATATTGGTATACATAATAACCTTATTATCTTGTTTTCTTGAATTGAGATTTTATGCCATAAATTGCATACCACTACTATGAAATTATTTTTTTTGAGGATTCTTGATATAAGAGCCATGATTTGAGTCACATTACCACATACAAAATCTTACTATGATTTGAAGATCTTAAATGCTTTTCAAAAGCTATTGTCATGATTTAAATATTGAAATGAAAGAATGATCATTTGAGAATATTGATTTGCATCCGCAGAGTCGGGATGATTTATATTGATTTTAAGCTCGCAGAGACGAAATGCTTTGTTATTGATACCATGTTGATGTTGAGGAAAATTAAAATGTTTTGAGCTAAAATGTGTTGAGTTAGGAATCCACAAATTGATATGATTTGATAAATGAGAAAGAGTTTGATTTGGTCTTTATGATAGACCCTTGTGATGTTGTGGTGGATTTCCTAACGCGTTCTGAGCTAGTCGGGGAGTATTACTTAGCACCGAGAGGGAAATTTGGTATTTTCCCAAACCTATGTGCCACCGTAGGGTTGTTGATAGTGATATTGTTGGCCAGAGAGCCGAATTGTGATTATGAAAGCTTTAAGGTTGTACTCCCTGGCAAGAGTACAACAGTCCCGCCAATGGGAGTGCTCTCTCTAGGAGGGAAAATATTGGTATTCCACGCGGCTCACATGGGGTTGTCGGTTATAGGAAACTTCCCTGTCCATAAGAGTATGTTTCTTGAACTATCGAGTCGCTCCGAGTCTTGAGTTGATGAGGTTGGTTGTCTATGATGAGTCATGAGAATTTATGATGAATATTGATGATTTTATGATGATTTATGGGATTTTACTTATGTTTTCCTCTCTATAATATTATGAGAAGTATGGATAATGAAATTCAAGCCATGTGAGTCTTCATTTTCCGTACGCATGTTTTACGAAATCAAAGATATTATTCAAATTATTGCGTGCACCCCTACATATTCAGTTGCTTATGAGGAGTCATGGTGAGTTATGTAACTACTTCCCACGGTTTCTGTGTCAGTATAAATCTTCAGGAGTCAGGGGTGTAAGTGTATTCGATTGATCAGTGTTGGTATCTTGTGATTCAGTAATGCAGTACCCCAGTATAGTAGTGAGTTCCGAGGATAGTAAAGTGGTATTCGAGTTATGGTATCTGGAGTCGTTATAATTGTTATAGTGGTTGTGAACTGTGCATTCATATATGTGTACTCGTTCGTTATTCTCATGATTATTCTGTTGATTAAATGTTCATGCATAAGCCCTTACATTTAGCCTTCCCTGCTTGCATACTCAGTACATCTTAGTTCTAACGCATTCGCGCTATGGTGTTCTTTTATTTTGGGGCACCATAGGTTTAGAGGAGTGAAACTTGGAGCATCTTTGAAGTCACTTGTATAGCAGCAGTGGGTGCAGCAATGAGTCCTCATCATCCGAGGATGTTGTTATTACAGTATTTGATTTTAGTAGACGGAGTTAGTTGGGTGAATTGTCCCTTCAATTCCACAGTTCAGGAAGTATAGAGGCTTTTCAGACAGATGTATTAGTGTGTGGTTTAAGGTATTGTATATTTCTAGATGTTTGAACCTTATGGCAAGTGTTAGCCAGTTTTTATATGTATTTTATTATATTATGCAGTGAACGGGTACAGATATCAGAAAAAGGGTTAGCTTATGGTCCTTCGGGATCATAAGCACCGTGTGGTATTCTGGTTCTCAAGAATTGGGGCGTTACACATACGATTGATACCCATAAACCGTATCCACAATAAAATAGAATCAAAGGAGAGGTTTGGACACTGTTCATCATATGAGTCAACAACAAGACTCGTACCATACCTTATAGCTCATGGTGAGCCACTCGTACTCAGATCTAAGTTAAGTTACTAAGTTATAGATTAAGTGAAGGAAAATCCAACCATATGACCCGTTATCCACCATACGACTCATACCCACCTAAATTGTACCCATTCCAAAAACTCAACCATACAACACCACCAAAAAATAGACAATATAAGATTGGACCATACTACCCATATCCTACCATATAACTCGTACCCCCCAAGTCGTATGATGTCCATAAGCCAAAAATCCAAGAAAATTTATAAGGACCAAAACCCAGGGTGTTTCAGTCTCCCCCACTAAGATCATTCGTCCCCGAATGACGGACAGGGTTCAAGCACAAGTTACACCCAAACATAACCACTCCAACCTTTGACTAAGTTAGAGAACAAAGATGTGATCAAGAATACATACCTTCTACATGAATTTCTGGAGCAGTAAACAAATGCAGATAGCTGGACTTTATGTCCTCTTCCACTTCCTAAGTAGCTTCTTCCACCTTGTAGTTCTACCATAGAACCTTAACCAAAGCTACATCCTTGGTCCATAATCGATGAACCTGCCAATCCAAGATCTCAACTAGGACATCTTCATAAGACAGAGAATCCGAGATACCCAATCCTTCCAAAGGAATAACCGATGAAGGATCACCTATACACTCTCCCAACATAGATACATGGAATACCGAATGAATGGAGCTCAAACTAGAAGGCAACTCCAATTCATATACCACATTACAAACCCTCCTAAAAACCATGTAAGGACCAACATGCCGAGGACTGAGCTTCCTTTTTTTTCCCACACCACATTACACCCTTTATGGGGACACCTTTAGGAATACCCTATCCCTAACCTCAAACTCTAAGTCCCTACACCTTACATCTGTATAGGACTTTTGGCGACTTTGGGTAGCCTTTAGCCTATGCTGAATCACCTTTACCTTCTCCATAGCCTAGTAGACCTAATTTGGACCAAATATATCTGCCTCACCAAGCTTAAACCAGCCAATAGGAGATCTACACCTCCTACCATACAATGCCTCAAAAAGGGCCATACCAATACTAGAATGATAGCTATTGTTGTAAGCAAACTCCACAAAAGGTACTTAACCCAACTACCACCATAATCAATCACACATGCACAAAGCATATCCTTCAACGTCTGAATAGTCCTTTCTGCTTGCCCATCTATCTGCGGATGAAAAGCAATACTCAGACTAACCTCAGTACCCAAACCCGTCTGAAACGATCACTAAAAATGAGATAAAAACTGCGTACCATGATCAGTGATAATCGACAACAGGTACCCCATGCAACTTCACAATCATGTAAAGATACAACCTCGCATAATTCTCCACCAAAAAGTTAGTCCTCACTGGCAAGAAATGAGCCGACTTTATTATTCTATCCACGATGACCCAAATCAAATTATATTGGTTTCGAGACCTAGGAAGACCAGTAATGAAATCCATGTTGACCACTCCCCATTTTCATTCATGTAATTTAATTTCTTGATAAAAGCCTCTAGGTTTCATGTGCTCAAGTTTGACTTGTTGGCACACCATGCACTTGGCCACAAAATCAACCACATTCCTCTTCATACCATTCCACCAATACATCTCCTTGAGGTCGTGCTCTCATCCAAGATTCTTTTACGCAAACCATCAACATCGAGAACACACAACCTCCCTTGGTACTGCAAAGTACCATCGCTACTAACCTCAAATATCATAAGTTTTTCCCCACCTACCTCACCCCTAATTTTTATCAAGATAGGATCCAGCATTTGTTTTTCTTTGATCTCTTCACCAAGTGAAGACCGCACCATTTTCTGTACCAATACACTCCCATTCTTGGAGTCTAAAAGACGAACCCCAAGGTTAGCCAAGCGGTGAATATCCTTCACTAACTCCTGTTTCTCCTTTTCCATATGAGATAAACTCCCCATGGATAACCTGCTAAGAGCATTAACAACAACTTTAGCTTTAGTTGAGTGGTAGTGAAGACTCATATCATAGTCTTTGAGAAGTTCAAGACATCTCATCTTCCTGAGGTTAAGCTCTTTCTAAGTAAATACATACTGCAGACTCTTATGATCTGAGAAGATATCCATATGCACTCCATACAAATAGTGCCACCAGATTTTCACTTCAAAGACCACAACTTACAGTTCCAAATCATGAGTAGGATAGTTTCTCTCATGCACCTTTAACTGCCTGGAAGCATAGGCTCACCTTGCCATGCTGTATCAAAACACAATCAAGTCCCACCTGGGATGCATCCCAATAAACCACAAACCCCTCATTGCCCTCGGGCAAAGTCAAAACTGGAGTTAAAGTTAGCTTATCCTTCAGCTTCTCAAAACTACCCTCACCAACATCTGACCAAGAGAACTTTGCCTTCTTCTGAATCAATTTAGTCAATGAGATATCTATAGAGAAAACCCCCTCACAAACCTCTTATAATAACCAGCCAAACCTAGGAAGCTCCGAATATAGGTTAGAGTCGTGGGTTTAGGCCATTTCCTAACCACTGCAACTTTTTCTGGATCCACCATAATCCCCTCACTAGAAATAATATGACCCCAAAAAGTGATAGAGTGCAACCAAAATTCATATTTTGAGAATTCGACATACAACTGCTACTCCCTCAAGGTCTGTAACATCACTCAGAGGTGATTAGCATAATCTACCTCACTCTTGGAATACACCAGAATGTCCATAATGAACACAATGACAAAAAGATCCAAAAAATGTTGAAAAACCCTATTCATCAGATCCATAAATATTATTTGGGGCGTTAGTCAAACCAAATGACATAACCAAAAACTCAAAGTGCCCACATCGAGTATGGAAAGATGTCGCAGGGATATCCATATCCCTAATCTTAAGCTGGTGATACCCAGATCGAAGATCTATCTTAGAAAAGAATTTGGCACCTTGAATTGACCAAACAAGTCATCTATCCATGGAAGAGGATACTTGTTTTTAATTGTTAACTTATTCAACTGCCTATAGTCAATACACATCCTAAGGTAACCATCCTTCTTACGCATGAATAACATTGGTGCACCCATGAGGACACACTAGGACGGATAAAACCCTTATCCAAAATATCCCTAAGTTGCTTCTTGAGTTTCTTCAACTCCACCAAAGCTATTCTATAAGGAGGAATAGATATTAGACAAGTGTTCGGAACCAAATCAATCCCAAACTCAATCTCCCTATTTGGAGGAACACCGGGAAGATCATCTAGAAAGACCTCAGGAAACTCATTCACCATCAAAACCGAATGTAAAGAAGGACCTTTCAAGTTATAGTTTTTAACCCAGACTAAATGATAGAGACACCCTTTAGAGATTAATCACCAAGTCGTAAGATATGATATAAACTTCCCCTTGGGGGATAAGAAACCCTTTCTCTCATTCAATTACTGGCTCACCAGGGAACCGAAAGAAAACCCTACGGGTCTGACAATCTAAGTATGCATAGCACAAATGTAACCAATCCATACCCAAAATAACATCAAAATCTACCATATCTAATTTGAACAAATCCACCAAAGTCTCTGTACTACCAACAGATATCATACACCCCCCATAGAATCTTTTAGCAACCACAAAGCCACCTACTGAGGTAGAAAGAAAAAAAGAAACTAAAATAACCTCGGCATTAAAGCCACAATACACATCCATAAATGGAGTCATATAAGAGAGAGTGGAACATAGATCAAGCAAATAATATATGTCACGAGAAAAGAGTTGTAACATACTAGTCATGACATTAGGCGATACCTTAGACACCTGTTGGGTAGCAAGAGCATATAACCTATTCCAGCCTATGCCGGTACCAAAATCCAAAACAGATGCAGAAGAAGCACCCTTCGGTGTAGGAGTAGATGAAGAGGCAATCGAAACCATATTCGCTCCCAAAGCAACCTTACCACTTAGATAATTTCTAAGTATATAGCCTGGCTGACCATATTTGAAGCACCTGTCTTTTCCTTCATCATAAAAACCCCAATGCAACCGACCATAGAATCTACAAAGAGGACATGATGAAGCCGACTGTGCCCCACTATCCTGAGAATGGTCACCCTGTGCCCTAAAGTTATCTCCACCTTGGTAACTCCTATCACCCAAATTTTTTGGGTATGGAACACTAGCTGTAAAGAAACAACCAAAACTTCCCCATATTTTTTGGCCACTTACCACCATCCCATTACTTTGTCATTGACCACCCTGCTCAGAGAACCTAAACCTCTTACCCTGCCTTTTCCCCACCTCATCCTGTTTTCTCTTTTCCTACTCCACCTATTGCATATGAATAACCAACCTAGATATATCTATGTCCTTGATCAGAAATGCAATTTTTCTTTCAAGTATCAACTTATGAGACAGTCTTGAAGCAAATTTTCTCATCATGGCCCTTATATCAGACACTACTATTAGAGCATATCTAAACAGCTGGTGAAATTTTAAGGCATACTCCTTGACCAACATCTTTCCCTATTTCAGATTAATAAATTCCTCTACTTTTGCTTTTCTTTACTCCTGAGAAAAGAAGCAATCCAAAAAGGCATTAGAGAAGGTCTTCCATAAAGACGACTTCTCAACATCACCCCTTGCCTGATCCCATTCTTCATACCATTAGTACGTCATATCCTTGAGCTGATAAGCTATAAAATCCACCCCTTCCATATTTGTGGCATGATCTTGAATATCTTTTCCATCTCATCCAGAAAACCCTGAGATCCTTCTCCACCTTAAAACTAGTAAAGATTAGAGGACTCAACTTCATCAAATGGCCAACCCTTGTGGCCTTAGAAGATGGAATATAAGATGCACCATGCTCAGCCTGAGAATCCAGAAACTGAGCAATCATATGAATCGACTAATGAAACTCTACATTCATCATGTCTGCCTGAGAAGGACTTAAAGAAGCCGGTGGAACTCCAGAAATAGCAAGGACTAGATCCCTAAGCTGAGTATGGATCCCCTGAGTAGAACGTGTCCCATTAATATTATCCACAGTTGGGATAGCAGAGGTTTTGTGAACTTCTTATTATCAAGGCATAATCTGAAAGGCGAATAAACAGGAATTAGAAAAGGTTCTAGACTCCAAGATCAAAAATAGAACACAAGGAAGAAAAACATTCTTAAAGGTCTTGTAGCCTCTGTCTTATGAGTGTGGTGCGCTACACACCCTTAAAAGAGACTCAACTCAACACGGCTTTATGGAATTCCAATTGACCATGAACTAAATCTCTGATACAAACATGACACGACCCAAACTGGGGCCTTATCATAATTGGCATCCCAAGTCTAACTAGGATCGAGAAACACCCCCGTTACCCAACCCAACCATCCAAAAGCATACCCTGAGTTAGAAGAATTCTGGACATAAAACAAGATAGAGTTAATGTACAAATTAAGAATCTGGGATAGGTCCATAACTATGACCAACCCAAGCAGACTATCCATCTAGTACCTAACTAATAACCATACCAAAACCAAAATAATAACCAAGTTCCTATCCATAACATAATATAAAAGGATATAACAATCATAAATTTAGCCAAACGGTATTAGCCCCAATACCAATGCCAATACTAAGGATGTCACCATTACCGCCACCGCCCATTCCAACACATAGTAGTTCCACAAAGCCTCTAACCAAAAGTAAAACAATATCCAGTTGGGACATGCCTCCAACCATAGCCAAAACCAATATCCATAAAATAACCAAGGTATGAAAAGACATCTATAATAGGAAAGTGAGCCTTTCATAGTAGTATGAAAGCTCACCATTTCAAAACAACCAAACTGATCCCAACTCCGAGCACTAAGTAGGAGGAGTAGAATGGCTGATTTCTGCATCGCTTGGGGATACAGCCGTCCGAATAAGGATAAAATAATGACAACCTTGAAAATCAAGTAAACTAACCATATGCATTCAAAACCATACATATATATATAATTATGTTGAGAAAGAGAACCGGGTATATCATGCTTTTAAAATCATTAACCTAGGTATGTGTAGATTAATCATCCTAAAACCATTCATGGGCTATATGGATCCAGTGTAACTCCTTGAATGGGCCTCGATACATGTAGCTACATAAACTAAAGATATCATAGAAGTAGGGGATCTCGGGTACCCTTTGATCTCTATGATATACATATGTACAAGTGTACTTAGGGGATTTCTGTATACCCCATAAGTATTATATATGGTCATCATTACCAATCCTCATGTCGAAAAATATGATTTTCCAGTGTTTGTCCATTGGAGTCGCATCTTCACGATTAGATATCACACCCTGTCATTACTGCCCAATTAAAACCATGTTTTATCAGCTATCACAGTTAGCTTTGCCTTAAGATTTTATCAGTAGTTCATCCAGTTTTTCATGTTTATATGCTTTGCTATTACATTTCTAATGAGTTATATGTCATCTATTGGGAGTCGATCCAGTTAGATGAGTGAATGTCTTTTATTGAGAAGTCGGTGTCCGTTTTGGCTGGGATGTTACACGGTTACGCTTTAGAGTTATCTATGTGGTTAAGGTTCAGTGGCAACATTGACCTATAGATGAGGTGACATGGGAGGTTGGGCCTAATATGCGTAGTTCTTATCCGGAGCTCTTCATTGATTTAGATATTTCTTTAACTTAGTTTGAGGATGAACTAGATTTTTAGTGGTAGATGATATAATGACCTAAAATTTGATGAACTATATGAAATTTATAATTTTGTGTGATTTGACTAATTCACCCCTCCCCATAGTTGCATTATGGTATTTCTGAAGTATGGGGTAATTGGCATGGTTCCTGATACATTTTGGTACTGTTTTGCAATATTGTGGTTTTTGGAGGATTTAAGAACCTTATTTTGGACTTTTGTTGCTATTTTAAGATTCGTGTGATGGATGAGTGAACGGACTGTGCCTGTAGAATTCAAACATTAATTTTAGGGTTGTAATATATTTGGTTGGATTTATGGAAATCTCATTTTAATCCACGATCAGGAAAGTTATGATTTTGGGTTTCAAAATCAACTTTGTAAAAATGATATTTTTTCAAAAATCAAATACCACTATTGAGTCTGAAGCATCAAATTTTGTGTGGTTACATAGTTTGTTTGTATATATCAGACTCCAAACAAATCTTGAGCACCCCGTCAAAGTCCGTTTTGGACTTAAAAATCTTGTGCACCAGTTTAACTAGTGTATAAAGGATAAATCACATTCCTGGGGTGTGATTATGCCTTTTTGTGCCTGGTAACCTGGTGCAGTATTAATAGCCCCTTTTACTCGATGTTGCTCATTCTTTCACCTTGCCTTTTGAAAGTTAAACCCTAAAATAGTGTGAGAGCTTAAAAGTAAAGCTTGTGGGTGCTTACAAAGCTTGATTAACATCTAATTCCTAATTTTTTTATGAATTTAAGGTGAGATTTCATCCTTTTCTTATTATAATTCCTAATTTAATTATTCAAAACCCCAAAAACCTTATTACTTGATTATCCCCAAATTTCACTCCTTTTTACTTGAATAATCTTCCTAATCCTATAATTACTTATTTTTCCTTGATTTGATCTTCAAACAACATCGATTCTTGATTTTAAAATGGATTTAAAAGATTTTACCCAGTAAAGCTCAAACTATTTTTTCTTCGATTTGAATCTCATTTTTGACTCGATTTGATGTGAGTTTTTAGCTGTAGATTTCTAAAAGTATGGGGAACACGTTTTTGTAATATAGTTCTAATTTTGCCCTTCTCTTTTGGAAATCCATTTCGGAGGTCCATTTTGACCCCAAACCAAAAGTAGGTAATATGGGTATTGTTAGCTTTGTTTTGATGCATTGATTTTATATTTCTTAGTTTTAGTTGATTTCAGGACCATTCATGAGAAGTAGAGCTTTATGGTTGATGTGTTGTGGACTAGTTTTGGCTTCGAGGTAGGTTATGGATTAACTCTTTCAGACTAAGTTGGGTAGCAAATATTGATACAAAATGCTTGTTAAGGATGGGAACTAATCATGAAAAATGTCTATCTATTTGTTGTGCCCATGTAGGGTCCTATATGTGATGTAATTGTTGAAATTGATATATTATGTGATAGTATGACATTGTGGGGTCCTATATAATGTTGATAGCCTTGAATGCATAAGAATAATTGTATTGTGTTTTTGCAAATGCCAATTGTAGTACCTTTGGTGTATTATGATATACATTCATATTTTCAGCGTATGAAACATTTGGAAATTCATGGATGAATGGAAACAATAAATAGATATTGGCTCACGTTGTTATGAAAATATATCATTATTGATTGATTGTTGAAATACTCATTTTGAATGGTTGGTATTCCATCATCATACGCATCATTTAACTTATTTATTTTATTTCTTTATATATGTGTTTGTTGTTATGTATGTGTACTTGGTTTGTATCTTATTGTAACACCCCAAATTTTTGGCCCTAAAAATTTCTAAGTTCTTGGACTCACTGCCTTGATTACGACTGACCTTACGAGTTGTAAGGTCACTTTATGGGTCTTAAGACCGCAATCGTAGCCTAGCCAGTGTGTTAGCCTAAAGTTTCTATTGTGAGTACGACAAGGGGGTTACGAGTCATAAAGACTTTATACGATTCATATTGTCTAATCCGTAGCCAAATTAGTGTGGTGCCCAAATGTTTCTATCCAGACTATAACTGGAACCTACGAGTCATATAGTGTGACTCGTAGGGTCACCAGTGATGGGTCCCTATGTGTAAGACCCCGCAAAATCCTCATCGCCTAAATCCCTTAAACGATGCCCAAAGAGTTCCTAAACTTAGAAAATCTAGCTAAGAGTTAGGACTTAGTCATTTCTAGAGCCTCAAAACTTTGAGGATTTTATTACCAACCTTCCCGATCTTCAATAGTTGATATTTTAGCTAATTCATGATTAGGGAAGTCAATAGGTGTTCCCAGAAAAGTTTTGGAATTTATGCACCACGTTTTGGTGTCCTAAAATAGTGGACCAATGCGATCTTGGCACGCCGCGTCGCCCATCTTGTTGGTCAATTTTGTTGTAGGAATTTCCAGTCAAAAGTATTCAGGCTTGGCGCGATATGTCGGTATCGCATTGATGCACCGCATCGCCAATCGCGTTGATGCCCAGATTTTTAGCTTTTAAAATCCTCGTCCAAGGGGGCTATTTAGTCATTTTTTTCCCCATCCTCTATCAGACATATAACGGGATTAAGGCCCCCAAATACAAAAATATAGCCTTTTTCTTTAAATTCACCAAGAACACTTTCTAGGGTTTCAACCCAAAGTTCAAAAGAACTCAAGATTTAACCGTCACTTTTCAAAATTTCTTCAAGATCGGAATCCCCAGACCAAAGGCATCAAGAATATCCGTTCAAAGTCGCGAATAGAGTCACAAAAGCGAAAGTTTATTCAAATTCCATAATCTAAGGTATGTGGGGTTTGAACAAGAACACTTCTTTTGTTCTTGTGCCCAAAGTTTTGATTTTTATCAAAGAATTTCATGTTGGGTTGCCCAATTTACTTTACTTTGAGGTTATGAATTTATAAATTAATCAAGTCTTGAAATTGCATGTTATTTCACTTATTTATGTTTAAATTTGAGAAATTATGCTATGAATTGCACATCCCTACCATGAATTGATGTTTTTGAGTGTTCCCAAGGTTGAAGTCAAGATTTAGGCTTCATTATGAAATTATGATTATTTGAGTATGTATATATGCTTTAAGTCAAGTATGAATTGTGATGTTTCTTGAAAATAATGTATTAGCATGATTTAAACAATCAAGTACTTTGATTATAAAGAAGGTTGATCTTTGATCCTAAGCTAAGATAGGAATCCACTTTTATCTATGATTTAAAGCAAAACGAAGCATAGTTAGCTTCCATTACACATTCTAGTATTATTCAAAGTGGATTTTCCTAAAAAGTTCTGAGCCTAAGTATAAAAGTAGTAGTTAGCACCGAGTTGGACTTGATTCTAAGGTTTCATGCCCTAGAACTATGAGCCACCGTAGGATTTGATTTACCCCAAGTAGGTTAAGATAGTGATTACTAAAGTTAAGGTTTATTCTGATGGCAAGGATAGAACAGCTCTCCTAAAAGTGGGCAAGACATTGGACTCCATGTCAGCTCACATGGTTTATGTTGGTTAGAAGAAACTCCCAAGTTCCCAAAGAGTCCCAAAGTTCCATAATCATAACTCTTTGAATTTCTAAAGTTTCAAAAGAAGTTCTTTATTCTCCTTAAGATAAAAGTATAAGTTTGAAAGTTATTGTTTTAAGATTCCTTTTTGGTTTACAAGCTTTGAGAATAAGAGGAGAATACAGATACTAAGTATAATGGCTCAAGTTATTTATATTACATGTTTCATTGTTCATGACTTATGAGATTTATATTTCAGACTTATTCAAGCTGTGTGAGTCATTCATATTTGTATGCATGGTTTCATAAAGAGTAATGATATTGTTTACTTGATGCATATACCCCCATATACTCAGTACCTCCTCAAAGTGCTGATCCACATATATGTTTGTGTGCTACATTGTCTCATAATGTAGGTTCAGGTGATCAGTCTCGGCAGCGACAGTAATCTCTGAGTACCTCTATCTATATCTTCACTGTTGGTGAGTCCTCATGGTTTGAGGATCTATTTTCCTAATTTCAGTCTTTGTAGTAGTTGGTTTATCCCTATCCAGTTTAGTATGAGTCAGTTGGGGGTTTGTCCCAATGACTCTCTAGTTCTTAGTAAGTAGAGGCTTGTCGAACTATCAGTTGAAGTTTCTAGATTTTTCAGTGTCTTGCTATCCAGATATTATTTTTCAGTTACTTTAGTTCAGAATGATATAATATAGCATTATTGCTTAGTTATTCACCCTAAAGTAAGTGTTAGAAGTAGTAGCAGGCTCAAAGGGTTAGCTTAGGGATACTTGTAGCCTTAAGCATCGTGTGACACTTTGGGATAGGATTTTGAGGTGTTACACTATGCTACTGTCTTGACCACGAGTCGTGGTGACAGTGCGTGATGTGTCCTAATGAGTCATAAGGTGACCTGTAGTCACTAGCGACCATTTTTTCAACTTTTCATTAAAGGTGCTTTGGATATTTTCCTCTTTCCCCATTTTAGATCCACGACCATAAAATATGTTGGGACTCTATTTTTAACACTTAACTATCAAATACACTCTCTCAAGCTCTCTCAAATACCTAATCAAGAACACCTAGGGTTTCCAAGGAATTAGCAATTAGAGCGTCAAAAGGTTGATTCCTCTTCGCAATTCTTGATATCTCAGGCATGTACCTCTTTCCCTTAAAGTTGTTTTACTTAAAACATGTTTTTAAATGGTTGTTTATGTGGATTCGAATATGAGTTTTGATATGGTTGAGGGTTTTGGAATGGATATTATTTGAATTGGATTCCCATGATTTTATATGCATTATTTATGTTTTTATCAATGGTTTTTGAACTAATTAGGTGATGGGTATAAGAATTTGACAGGGGGTCGAGGCATTCCCTTAAATTGATGATTTTGTTTAGAAAATTGTGTTCCCTCAACCTACTTGCATGATTGAATTTGAAATAAGGTTAATCACATGATTTGGCTTATTTCCCTAAACTATTGCATTGCATAAATGGTTAAATAGATAAAAAGCTTTTAAAGGCCTTGTTGGCCATGTTGTTGATTTTAAACTTGATTTAATAGACAATGGGATTCGTGGCATTCCCCCAGATGATTTAATAAACAAAGAGGTCAAGGCATTCTATAGGGAAAATAAAATCGAATTGGCATAATCATAAGCTTACAAGTGGGAATTGGTATGACTATACCAATAAAATGTGCCTTAATGGATAGTCCTTGGTTTAATGAATGAGAATGTGTAAATTTTTTAATTAGGTTTAAAGGAGTTTGTGTAGCTAGCCATGAATTTGGAGGTCTCGGGAAGACCGATACTGGAACTCGCATTCGCCGGCGTAGGGTGGGTCCTTGTGACTGTGTGCATAAATAACATTTTATTAATATATATATATTGGAAGGATATGGGGTTGGGGAATTCCTTGGCCTTTCTTGATACCTCCGACTCTTACGGCTAACACGCACTTAGGCCCTTTCGGTAGGGGAGTCGGGCCCATATAGCCTTTGGTGTCCTTTTAAACGGCTAATGCTACAAAATTCAGGTTAATATTTTAAATCTTATGTTAAACCTCATTCCCTATCCTATCATTTGATGTATATATATATGTATGCATATATGTGAACACATACATTGAGTTTGGACTGGATTTTTAATTGGCGGTATTTTATCCTTATCCTAAGTTATATGCTAGAGATTACCCTCCTAACCATCTCCAGATGTTGTATCCCCTCATGATGTAGGAACCGAAAACACTTTTACTTTTTCTGTGCAGTAATAGGATTTTTGGGTTGTCAGTAGTTCGTTTTGAAATAATGAACTTCTATTCTCTGGAAGGGCTATCATTTTAAAGTCTTGTTTCATTTATGTCTTAGACTACTTTTATTGGACTCTTTTGGATATCATCAGGGGCATGTCCTGACTTAGAATGGTTTTGGCTTATTTAGAGGCTTTCTGGATTACAGTGGATTGGGATGTTGTTAAAATTCTGAAATTTCTTTTTTGAGTTGCCTACCTTGTTATATGTTCGGAACTCAGCTTATCTTGTTTGTTATATGTTTGTATTTCATCCATTGCTATTTGTATTATGTTTTGTTTAGCTAGGTATATGGCTTGGTCTCCGGTCCTCGGAGGCTTGAGATACCGGTCATGGCTAGGCCCTGATTTGGGTCATGAAAAGTTGGTATCAAAGCTAGGTTTATGGTCAATTGGGTGTCCAAAAAGTTGTATTGATTAGAGTCTCTTTTATGAGTGTGTAGCGCACCGCGCTTATATGGGAGAGGCTACGAGGAATTTAGGAATGTTACCCTTTCTTGTATTCTACTTTTGGGTTATAGAATCTAGAATTTTGAAATATCCTCTAATTCTATTTTTTTACATTTTAGATCATGCATCTTTAAAAGATCTAATGCTCGTGGAAAACCCTCTCCCCACCTAAGGACAACGTGGACAGAGCTCATCCTGCTTATAGGGAGACCCGGTCTAGGTTCCCTATTTTTAATTGACCTCGTGGAATTCTACTGGTCCCTACTAGTCCTCTTCGATCTCCTCAGGCTAATGGTACTTCTTCTTTAATGCCTCAGGAGGATGTGTCTAATGCTGAGTTTTGCTATTTGATTCATTTGCTGACTCAGTTGGTGGCCTCTCAGTTGCGCCAGTTTGAGCGCGTTATTCATGTCACTCCTTATTTTGAGGCCATAAGGGTTGGTTAGTTCATAAGGTTGAGTCGTTCGACTTTTATTGTTCCAAGGTGTAGGAGGATCCTTAAGGGTTCATAGATGAGAAGGAAAAGATTTTCTAAGTGAAGCCTGCTACTACTAACTCTGAGAGTATGGAGTTTGCCACAGATCAATTAAAAGATATAGAATACCAGTGGTATGAGGAGTAGGAATAGTTGAGAGGAGATGATGTTGAGACAGCTAAGTAGGATGACTTTTTTGGTATTTTTCTTGATTACTTCTTTCCTCAGGAGTTGAGGGAGACAAAGGCTGAGGAGTTTGTGAATCTGAAGTAAGGCAGAATGACAATGAAGGAGGAAGCCTTAAAATTTCATCAGTTGTCTCTCTATGCCCCAGAGTTGGCATCTTCTATGAGGGCTAAGATGAGGAAGTTTGCTTTCGGCTTGTCTTGGGACTTAGTGTTGGAGTGTAAGGCTACCTTGCTGAATAATGATATAGATATCTCTATTCTTGTAGTGTATATTGTAACACCCTAAAAAATGGGTCCCGGAGCGTCACACGGTGCTTGAGACTACGAGTAGCCCCAAGCTAACCCTTTGAGCCATTTTCATTCAGTTCAAAACAAATCAACGGGGTTTCCATAAATAACCCTTAAATATCAACAGAGTAATCATCATCCAAGAATAAAAGAATTTCAGAAAGATAACAAAATACGACTTATTAGTCAACTCCCAACATCTATACTAGTCTGACAAGCCTCTAAGAAAATCAATAAAACCACCAAGCCATTGAGACATGTCCTAACTGACTCATACTCAGTTATCAAATGTAAATGATTCCATGAAACCAACATCAGACATCACGTCCTCGGAACATAAGGACTCACCACAACAGAGGATGTAGAACAATGTGCCTGAAAAATTATTGTCGAAACTAGAACTGAGCACCTGAACCTACATTCTGAGAAAATGCAGCCCACATCCGAAATGTGGGTCAGTACCATGGAAAAGGAATCGAGTATATGGGGGTGTATGCAGTTGTATAAACATCATCATCATAAATATTTATAAGAAATATACAGGATGTATGAAAGACTCACATAGCCCAAAGAAAATCATCATAATCATGAGAGGATGAAATAAGTACAATAACAAATGTGAGTCATCATATAATTTGTCAATCACTTTCAGTTCATCAAGAATATCAATTCTTATAATGTAAATAGCATTTAATCTTTCGAAAGAATAAATTTCAAAATTCCACTTTCAAATCACTTCACCATTCACTATAGACACAAGGAAACACACACATACTGGGAGATTCTATAACCGACATAAACCATGTGAGCTACATGGAGTCCAACGTACAACCCACGTTGGGGAGAGCCATCCTATCCTTGCCATCAGAGTAGGACTATCGATATCAAATCCACACAAACTAGTGATCACTATATAAATCAGCCTCAGGTTCACTCCTATGGGGGCACATAGTTCTAGGGAAGTAAGGTTGCTTTATACCTCCCTCTCGGTGCTAAAGATTTCTCCCAGACTTAGCTCAGATCATTTCAAAGACAATCCACAACAAAACAATTTCAGTAATATATAAATATACATCGGGAGCCATTATGCTTTCCATCTATCAAAATAAACCACATTGTGGATTTCTTTCACACTCAAGTTCAAAATAACTCCATTAGGACCAAAAGGTCAAATCATTCAAAATATCTCAAATATTCAACATCAACGTGCTTATAACACACTTTCTCAAAAAAAAATACAATTTCCAATGGGGATTCACGACCCAAATGTCAAAATCATGATAAATATCGTTCAAGATTCATGCTTTATATCTCCACACATGTAAATTCATCTTTCAAAATCATAACCATCAAGATTTCGTAATAATCATCAAAAGATATGGGTTCATGCTTCAAATCATAAAAGTCAAATAAAAATCATGTCTTTGTAAAGAAAATTACTTTTGGGTACAAGAACGAAAGAAAGTTCTTGTTGAAAAACCCCACATACCTTGAATGATGAACTTTAGATTGATACTCGTTTTTGAGATGTTAATCGTGCCTTTGAATAATGGTTCTTGGAATTCTTGAACTAGGAACTTGGAATCTTGAATAAATTTGCAGAATTAATGGTGAACTTTAGAGGTTATTGAAGCTCTTGAACTAGGAACTTGGAATCTTGAATAAATTTGCAGAATTAATGGTGAACTTTGGAGGTTCTTGAGTTCTTGAACTAGGAACTTGGAATCTTGAATAAAATTGCAGAATTAATGGTGAACTTTGGAGGTTCTTGAAGTTGGATGTAGAAGCTTAGGGTTTTCTTTTTAAGGGAATTTGATGAAATATAATATATAATGCTTCTAATAGGCTTTAATATAGGGTTTGGATGGATTTTGGGTGAGGGGGAATGACCAAAATGCCCCTAAAAATCAAATAATTCTCGAATCTGTCCTTTGGTGGACTGTTTTGATAGTCTGAAGTAGATAAACAATAACGTTTTACTTCGATATCCAAATAGGATAAAACCAATTTCATTAGAAAGAGGACTCTC